>NW_025091165.1:0-276427 GCF_016509475.1 Prionailurus bengalensis
GGGTTCAAGCTCTGCAGAAGCCATTGGAATTGAACAGATGGGTATCCCTCATTTCTTCTGGAATTGTGAGGCTCAGCCTCATGATCTGTCATGGAGAGGGATGTCTTGAGGGAGATTGTGCTGCTCTTTGGCAGGTATACTCCAAGTCTGCCCTGTGGGGAGGTGTCCTGGGGCCATCTCTCTCACTTCCCCAGGCCCTGTTGGATTTCCCCCCTCCCCCACCAGCTGGCCTTCCTCAAGTTCTGAACCCAGGCATCAGGCATCATGTTGTCCCCAGGTCCTGAAGTCTGTACCTGGCAGAGGTGGACTGCTGATATTGATTTAAAAAAATTGACAATAAGGCCCATATCCTCCCTCTGGGACCAGCGATGTGCATCCCAATCGTGGGTTGCTATCCTCCTGTCCACAACTAATCTGAGGATTCCAGAAGGTAGGTGAACACTATAAAACACTCTAGTCTTCTCTTACATGAAATTCAAAGACATTTTCTTGTCCCAGCTTTCTTTTAATTCTGAAGAGATGGCAATTAGTAATTGAAGGCATAATGGTCCTATAGGATATTTACCCCTATGACTGGTGGACATTATTTCATCCATCCGTGTCCCTAAAGCACATTTCATTGGAAATATTAGCCAAGGATACATACTGTAAATTCACAACTGATTCATAGCTCCCTGCAAGTTTCATTCTGACCTTGTCACATATGTGTCATCAAAGATATTATTAGTGACTTTTCAGATAAGCTCCCCACATCAAGATGGTGATGTTAGAGAATCTGGTATAAATGGAATTTCACAGATTCCAAATTAGGAATTATTTTCATTTTTAATGTTTCTTTTTTCTTTTTTTGAGAGAGCCCAAGCTGGGGAGGGGGGAGAGAGTGGGAGATACTGAATCTGAGGCAGGCTCAAGGCTCTGAGCTCTCAGGAAAGAGCCTGACGCGGGGCTCAAACTCATGGACTGCAAGATCACGACTTGTGTCAAAGTCGGACGCTTAACCGACGAAGCCACCCAAGCGCCCCAGGAATGATAGTTTATTGGCAAAGAAGGAGAAATTAAAGATAGTGTAAAGGATGTCTATTTTTAATTGAGATATTGTTCACACATTTGTTGTATGAGTTTTAGGCATACATTGTAGTCATTCCATATGTCTATGAATTATATTGTACTTAAGCACAAGTGTAGCTATCCTGTGAAAGCATGCAACAGTATTCTTACAGGATTGACTCCATTACATTGGCTGTCCCTTGTATCCCTAGGACTCATTCATTCCATAGCTGCTGCCGGTATCTCCCTCAAAGGGGTTCATTCTTTATCTAACCTAAGTATTTTGGTGGTAAACGCAATTACCACTTGCTCAGCAAGTGTAAATTGGCGGTCTATTTTTCTGTGAACATTGCTTAAACCATTACCAATGATGTCATTACGTTAATAAATTCGGTTTCTTTCTTCACTCACAAGAAAGGAGGAGGAAAATATTTCTTTGTGTCCCAGGCCCTGTCATTAAAACCTTTCCCACTGTGGAGAACAGGTTTAGTTGCCCAGGCACCTTCAGTGTCTCAGCTGAGTGACCAGGGCCTTGCACATTTCAAAAATTCCCATGATGGCCAACAGAGAGAGCTCGAGCACCACAGACCCGGAGAGGCAGGTTCCTCTGCCCAGGCAGTGATGGCCAGCAGAAGGTGTACCATCGGCTTTTCTGACCCAGGGCACCTGAGAGCAGGAAGGGCTTTGATTGCTCCCAGAGTACTCAGGGCCTCTTCAGCTGCCTGAGTACAGAGAGCAGAGCTGCATTTCCAGCAGGTTTTGCCGCCCGCCCCAGGGGAGATCTTGGGAGCTTTGTAGCAACTTGGCATCTCCTGAGTCGCCAGAGAGAATTTGTCTTATTGTACTGAGTGCTGAGGAATGGGCGCTGGGTGGCTTCCCTGGGCAAGCTGGTTGCTGAGATGCACAGACCCTTGCATTTTCTGGGCTGTTCCCGTGTTTCATTCCTGCCCTTCCTGGACAGTATTTGAACAAGACATATTTTACTAAAGGTCTTGTGGATTGCGGAGTCCCACAACATCACCTCATCGATGCAGTCGATGGTTTGTTGTTCCAGATTCAGGCTTGTTTCCGGGAAGAAACCCTGACAGAAATTCAGAAGAACAAGAGCTGAATTCCGTTAGGACATGAATACATGAAATGCTCGTCTTGGGAACTCCTAGAAGAATGAGCTGGGACCCATTTTCCGAGTCCTGCTAGAACCAGAGACCAAGGTAAGGGCACAAACTGTCCCCCACATCATACATGCCTTTTAAAAAGTTTCATGGTTATTTTTCCAACCTAATTAAGTGATTGCAAATTACAGAAAACCTGGTAGATACCTGTCATTAACGTACGTTATCTTTAATTTAAATTGCAGTGAGTGAAGATACAGTGTAGTATTAGTTTCAGGTGTAAAATATAGAGCAACCCTTCCACACGTCATCCGGTGCTCATCCCAGGTGCACTTCTTAATCCCCAGCAGCTGTTTCACCCATTCCCCACCTTGCTCTGGAAGCACTCAGTTTGTTTCCCAGTTAGAGTCTGTTTGTCACTGCCCACCCCCCGCTTTGTTTTGTTTTATTTCCATGTGTTAGTGAAATCATTGGGTATTTGTCTTTGTCAGAAAGGCTTATTTCACCCAGAATAACATTCTCTCACTCCATCCAGCTCATGGCAAATGACAAGATTTCATGTTTTTACGGCCTAATAATATTACATTCCATAGACTACATCTCAATTTATTCATCAGTTGATGGATGCTTGGATAGTTTCTGTAATTTGGCTGTTGTAGAAAATACTGGTGTAAACATCATGGTGCATGTATCCCTTTGAAGATTTTGTATTCTTTGTGGAAATACCTTGTAGTGAAATTGCTGGATCATAAGGTACTTCTATTTCCAGTTGTTTTTTTTTTTGAGAAATCTCCATAATGTTTTCCAGACTGGCTGCCCCAGTTTGCATTCTTACCCACAGTGCAAGAGGGTTATTCTTTCCCCACTTCCTTGGCAACACCTGCTGTTGCATCCTTCATTGATTTTCGTCATTGTGACAGATGTGCTGTGTTATCTCATTGTACTTTTGAATTGTATTTCCCTGAAGATCCGTATTGTTGAGTATTTTTTCATGTGTCTCTTGTCCAGGTATATGTCTTCCTTCGGGAAATGTCCATTCGTGTCTTCTGCCCATTTTTAATCAGATTTCTCATTGTTTGGGTGCTGTATAACTGTATATTTTGGGCACTAACCCTTTATCTGATGTCGTTTGCAAATATCATTCTGTAGGTGTTTTAGTTTTGTTGATTATTTCCTAGGTGACGGAAGGTTTGAATTTTTATGAAGCCTCATTATTTTTGCTTGTGTTTCCCTTACCTCTAGAGATATATCTATAAAGACATTTGCACAGGCAATGTCAAATAAGATACTACCCGTGTTATCCTCTGGGATTTTTATGGTTTCCGGTTTCACATATAGGTCTTTGTCCATGTTGGATTTATTTTTGTGTATGTTGTAAGAAAGTGGTCCATTGTTGTTTTTGTTTTGTTTTGCAGGATGCTGTCCAGTTTTTCCAAAACCATATGTTGAGGAGCCCTTTTTAAAGTTTATTTACTTATTTTTGAGAGAGAGCATGCAGAAGAAGGGCAGAGAGAAATGGAGACAGAGAATCCTACGCATGCTCTGCACTGCCCTGAGATCATAACCTGAGCTGAATTCACAATCACACGCTTTGTTGACTGAACCACCCCTGTGTCCCAAGACTATCTTTTTTTCCATTGGATGTTCTTTCCTGCTTTGTTGAGAATTAATTGACCATATAGGTGTGAGTTCATTTCTGCGTTTCTATTCTATTGATCTATGCCTCTGTGTTTTTTTGTTGTTGTTTTGTCAGTACCATACTGTTCTGATCAGTACAGCTTTGTAATATTACCTGAAGTCTGGAATTGTGATGTCTCCAGCTTTGCTTTTCTTCTTCAAGTTTGTTTTGGCTGTTTGGGGACTTTTGTTATTCCATACAAATTTTGAGATGATTTGTTCTTGTTCTGTCACAAATGTTTTTGTTAGTGTGATAGGGATTTCATTATATGTGTAGATTGTTTTGAGAAGTGTAGACATTTTAACAGTATTTTGTGCTTCCCATCCATGAACATGAAATGTATGTCCATTTCTTTGTGTCCTCTTCCATTTATTTCATCAGTGTTTCATAGCCTTTAGAGTACAGGTGTTTCACCTCTTTGGTTAGGTTTATTCCTGGTTTCTTGTGGTATTTGTGAGCCTGTCAATGGGATTGATCCCTTACTTTCTCTCTGTGTTAATTCATGATTTGTGTTAGAAATGCAAGACATCTATGTTGCTTGATTTCTGTATATTGTGACTTGTGGAATTCATATATCAATTCTAGCAATTTTTAAGGGAATCTTTCATGTTTTTTTTATAGAACACATCATGTCAGTTCCAAATAGTGAAAGTGCTACTTCTTCCTTGCCGATTTGGATGCCTCTTATTTCTTTTTGTTGTCTGAGTGCTGTGGTTAGGGTTTCCCGTACTGTGTGGAAAAACAGTTGTGAGACGTGTCATCCCTGTTTTGTCCCTGACCTTAGAGGAAAAATTTTCAATTTTTCCCCATTGAGGATGAGATGAGCTGTGGGTTTTTCCTAGATGACCTTTATTATGTGCAGGTAGGTTGACTCTCAATGTACTTTGCTGAGGGGTTTTATCATGAATAGATGTGACATATTTTCAAATAGTTTTCCTGCATCTGTTGAAAGCATCGTATTGTTCTTATCCTTTCTTCTATTACTGTGGTGCATCATGTTGATTGATCTGTGAATGTGGAACCACCCTTGCAGCCTAGGAATATATCCCACTTGATTATGGCAAATGATTCTATTAATGTATTGTTGACTTTAATTTGAAGGTATTTTAATAAGAATTTCGGCATACATACCCATCAGGCGATTGGGCTGCAGTGTTATTTAAAAATTTTTTAAACATCTTTTTAAATGCTTATTTCTTTCCTTAGATAGAGTACATATAGTGAGGGAGGGGCAGAGAGACAGGGAGAGAGAGAATCCTGGCCATGCACCACACTGTCATGGCAGGGTCCAACATGGGACTCGAACCCACGCACCGCAAGATAATGTCCTAGTCCGAAATTAAGAGTTGGACAGTAAACACCCCGAGTCACACAGGCACCCCGCCATTTTTCGGTTTTAGTGGAAGCTTCATCTCGTTTTGGTATCAGGGTAATGATGGCCTCATAAGATGAATTTATAAGTTTTCCTTCTTTTTTATTTTTCGTAATAATTTGAGGAGAATACATATTACCTCTTTCTTAAATGGGTGGTAGAATTCATCAGTTAAACCATCTGGCCCAGAACTTTTGTGTTGGGGGGAGATTTTTTTTTATTACTGATTTGATTTCTTTCTGTTTTCAGATTTTATGTATCTTCCTGTTTCAGTTTTGGTAGTTTGTGTGTTTCTAGGAATTTGTCCATTTTTCTCAGTGTGCAATTTGTTGCATATAGTTGTTCATAATATTAACTTCTAACTGTATTTTTGTGGTGTGGACTGTTATTTCTCCTTTCTTATTTGTGATTTTATTTATTGGAGTCCTTTCTCTCTTCTTACTGAAAAGTCTGCCTAGAAGTTTTCATGTTGATTACTGTTTTCAAAGAACCAGCCCCTGGTTTCATTGATTTTGTCTAGTGTCTTTTTGGTTTGAGTATCCCTTATTTCTGTCTGAATCTCTATTACTTCCTTTCTTCTGCTGTTCTTCTTCTGATATGTGACCTAGAATATGATCAACTCTGGAGAATGTCCCATGTGCGCTTGAAAAGAATATGTACTCTGCCATTTTAGTATGGAGTGTTCTAAATATATCTGTTAAACCCATCTGGTCCAGTGTGTCATTCAAAGCCATTGTTTCCTTGTTGATTTTCTGTTTACAGCTTCTGTCCTTTCATGTGAGCGATGTGTTAAAGTCCTCTACTATCATTATATTATAAATAATCAGTTCCTTTATGGTTGTTGTTAAATATTTTATATACTTGGTGATCGCATGTTGGGTGCATCAAAATTTATAATCATTGGATCTTCTTGTTTCATTGTCCCCTTTAGTATGAGATAGCATCCGTCTTCATCTCTTGTTATAGCTGTATTTATTTATTTATTTATTTATTTATTTTAATTTAAGTCATAGTTGACATACAGTGCATTCTCGGATTTGGGAGCAGAATTTGGTGATTCATCCCTTACATACAATACCCAGTGCTCATCCCAACAAGTGCTCTCCTTAATACTCATCCCACATCTAGCCCAGCACTGACCCATTTCCCTCCATGAGCCTTCGTTTTTTTTTTCTCTAACATTAAGAGAGTCATGTAGTTTGTTACCACTCTTCTCGTTTCCTGCCCCCTTCCCATGTTTTCATCTGTTTTGTTTCTTCAATTCCACATGAGTGAAATCATGTATTTGTCTTTCTCTGATTGACATATTTCACTTAGCATAATACATGCTAGCTCCATCCACATCATTGCAAATGGCAAGATTTCATTCTTCTTGAAGTTGAGTTATATTTCTTTGTATATACACATGTTTGTATATATGAACGTACACATATGTACATATGTATATATCTGTATACATACATAAACACACACCACAACTTCTATATACCTTCATCAGTTGATGGATACTTGGGCTTTCTCTATAGTTTGGCTACTGTTGATAATGCTGCTATAAATACTGGCTTCATGAAATGTCATTATTAGGTATTTACCCAAAGTGTGCCAAAATAGAGTCTCGGTTTTAAAGGTTATTTTGCCTGATATCAGTATTGCTACTGGCTTTCTTTTGACATTATTGGCATAATAAATGTTTCTTCATCCTCTCACTTTAAATCTGAAGGTCACTTAAGTCCAAATAAAGCTTTGTAGGCAGCATCTAGATAGGTGTTGTTTTTGTTTGTTTGTTTGTTTGTTTGTTTGTTTGTTTTGTCCATTTTGACTCCCTATCCAATGTCTTATGATTGGAGCATTTAGTCCATGTACATTTAGAGTGATTATTAATAGGTATATATTGAGTGCCATTCTACTAGTTGTTTTGCCATTGTTTCTTGATGTTTTCTCTGATCCTTTCTTGTCTGTAACACTTTTAGTCCTAGATTTCCACTCAAAGAGCCCGATTTAAATATTCTTTTCTTTTGACTGGTAGTACATTTCTTTACTTCTTTTTCATATTTCTTTTTTTTTTTAATTTAAGCCCACGTTAGTTACTTTATAGTGGAATAAAGTTTCAGCAGTAGAATTTAGAGATCCATCAAGTACAAAATATACCCAATACTCATCCCAAGTGCGCCCGTAATGCCCATCACCCATTTAGCCCATATCCCTATTCAGTAACCTTCCTGGAACCCTGAGTTTCTTCTCTGTATTTCAGAGTCTCTTATCGTTTGACTCCCTCTCTGTTTGTATCTTATTTTTGCTTTCCTTTCACTACGTTCATCAGTTGTATTAAATTCCACAGATGAGAGAAATCATATGATGTGTGTCTTTCTCTAACATATTTTGCTTAGCATAATCAAGTCTGGTTCCATCCATGTTGTTTCAAATAGCAAGATTTAATTCTTTTTACCACGGAGTAATATTCCATTGTATGAATATACCACATCTTCTTTATCCATTCATCTGTCAATGGTCATTTGGGCTCTTTGCATAATTTAGTTATTGTTGATCATGTTGCTATAAACATTGCAGTGCATGTTCCACTTGGACTCAGCGTTAGTGTATCCTTTGGATAAATACGTAGTAGTGCAATTGCTGGGTCCTAGTGTAGTTCTATTTTTAGTTTTTCTGACAAATCTCCATACTATTTCCAGAGTGTCTACATCACTTTGCATTCCCACCAGCACTTCAAAAGCGTTTATTTCTCTGCATCCTTGCCAACATCTGTCTTTTTCGGAGATGTTAATTTTAGCCATTCTGATAGGTGTGTGGGGATATCTCATTGTGGTTTTGATTTGTATTTCAGTGATGACAAGTGAGATTGAGCATCTTTTCATGTGTGACCAATCTGGATGTCATCTTTCTTAAAGTGTCTGTTCATGTCTTTTGCCCATTTCTTCACCGGATTATTTGGTTTTTGGGTGTTGAGTGTGATAATTGTTTATAGATTTTGGATACTAACCCTTTATCTGATATGTCACCTGCAAATATCTTCTCCCATTTCATTCAGTGGCCTTTCAGTTTTGCTGATTCTGTCCTCTGCTGTTCAGAAGCTTTTTATCTTGAGGTCCTAATAGTTCATTTTGGTTTTTATTGCCCTTGCTTTGGAGACATGACAAGCAAGAAGTTGTTGTGGCCAGGATCAAGGAGGTAGATTATCTGTTTTCTCCTCTAGGATTTTGATGGTCCCTTTCTTACATTTATATCTTTCATCCATTTTGAGGTGTGTGTGTGTGTGTGTGTGTGTGTCTGTGTGTGTGTCTGTGTGTGTGTGTGTGTCTGTGTGTGTGGTTTAAGAACATAGTCCAGGTCCAATCTTCTCACTGTCCAGTTTTCCCGGTACCATTTGCTGAAGAGACTTTTGTTTTTCCATTGGATATTCTTTCCAGTGTTATCAAAGATTACTCAGCCATATGTTTGAGGGTCCATTTATGGGTTCCCCATTCTGTTCCATTGATGTCTGTGTCCGTTTTTGTGCCCGTACCATACTGTCTTGATGATTGCGGTTTTCTAATACACCATAAAGTCCAGATTTTAATGTCTCCAGCTTTGTTTTCTTTTTCAACATGACTTTGGCGATTTGGGGTCTTTTCTGGCTCCCTACAAATTTTAGGGTTGTTTGTTCTAGTTCTGTGAGGAATGCTGGTGTTGTTTTGATAGGGATTGCATTGAATGTGTCAATTGCTTTGGGTAGTATTGACATTTTAATAATATTTATTCTTCTCATCCATGAGCATGGAATGTTTTTCCGTTTCTTTGTGTTTCTTCCATTTCTTTCATAGATGTTGTATGGTTTGTTCCTTTATTTTTTTAATCTTTGTTCATTTTTGAGAGAGAGAAAGAGAGAGCACATGAGCAGGGGAGGGGCAGAAAGAGAAAGAGAGGGAGGCACAGACTCTGAAGCAGGCTCCAGGCTCCGAGCTATCAGCACAGTGCCCATCACGGGACTCAGACCCACAAATGCGGGATCATGTCCTGAACCGAAGTTGGCACTAACCGACTGAGCCACCCAGTCGCTCCTCTATTGTTTTAAGTGTACTGATCTTTTACCTCTTTGGTTATGTTTACCCCTGGGTATTTGATGGTTTTCAGTGCAGTTGTAAAGTACATCAATCCTTGATTTCTCTCTGCTGACTCATTATTGGAGTATAGAAATGCAATCAACTTCTGTATATTGATTTTATATCCTGAGACTTTCCTGAATTCCAGTATCAGTCATAACGGTTTTTCCATGGAGTCTTTGGGATTTCCTTGGAAAGTATCACGTCTGCGAAGAGGGAAAGTATGACCCTCCTTGCCAATTTGGACGCCTTGTATTTCCTTTTGTTGTCTGCTTGCTGAGGTTAGAACTTCCAACAGTTTGTGGAATAACGGTGGTGAGAGTGGACATCCCAGTCGTGTTCCTGACCTTAGGGGGAAAGCTCTCAGTTTTTCTCATTGAAGATGATGTTAGTTGTGAGACTTTCATATCTGGACATACTGATATTCAGACAAGATCTTTCTATCCTTCCTTTCATGCGTGCTTTTTTTTTCATCAAGAAAGGATGCTGCATTGTGTCAAATGCTCTTTCTGCATCTATTGAGAGGATCATATGGTTGTTATCCTTTCTTTTCTCAATGTGATGTATCACATCAGTTGATTTGCAGATATTGAATTGGTGGTGCATCCCAGGAATAAATTCAATTCATTGTGGTGAATAATTATTTGTATGTATTCTTGGATCCGGTTCGCTACTTTTTGTTGAGAATTTTTGCATCCAGGTTCATCAGGGAAATTGGTCTGTAGTTTCCTTTTTGGTGGGATCTTTGTCCAGTTTGGACTCAAGGCCAAGCTGGCCTCATAGAATGAGTTTGGAAGTGTTCCTTCCATGTCTCTGGCCATGACCTTATCTTGTTCTTTCATTTGGGATGCATTCCTCTTGTCTTGGCATTTTGGCTGAGTTTTTGCCTTCTCTGTGTTACAAAAGTTCATTATGTTAGCTGCCTGTGAGATGAATGGCTTTATGAAATGGAGGTCATCTAGTGTCCAGGGCCTGACACATCAGGGAGTGTCTGTGGTGTGTGTTGCGTACACTGTTTTGTGTTCTGGCTGCACTTTCCTTCAGGCCAGTTGTATGGACAATGTATGGTCCTTGGCCAGAATGTGCTGAGTTTTGTCTAGGTCAGCTCCGATCTGCTTCTCAAATGAGACTTGAAATGACTGCCACTCGAAGTGAAGCTCTGCAGAACTGTCTGGTCAAGAGAGGTGGTGTGGTCATGAGCTTCCGCTGGTCTCCTGGGGAAGGGGACACTCCATTGGGACTTAGGCAAGCCCGATTGACCTAGAAGGCCAGTCTCACCAGAGCACAGGAATGTGGGGTTGGTGTAAGCATCTTAGGCAGCCAGTGTGGGGATGACATTGTTTCCAGCAGATGGCTCTGTGTTTATGCTGTGGGGAAGAGGAGGAAAATGGTCCCGCACACCTCCTCTGTCCTACCTCCTTTGTCCCCTTGTTCTGAACACTGCCTCTCAGGGATACTCTCCATGATGAGTGTATAATTGCCCCACTGTTTGCACCAGGTGGTGTACAGGTCACTGTTTCCATGCCATCTGCCTGTAAGTAGTTTGCTGCCTTCTCTCAAAGATTAGACCAGTGCCCTCAGGGCTGTATCCCAGCCAAGCCTGCTAACCTTTGAAACTCCACATTCTCGGGGTCTGGATCGCTTGGTTAAGGTCCGAGTCTTGATCTTGGCTCAGATCATGACCTCGTGGTCATGGGCTTCTTTCTCTCCCTCTATTCCTGCCCCTTCCTTGCATGTGCTCTCTTTCTCTCTCTCTCTCTCTCAAAATAAATAAACTTAAAACAAATTTAGTGGCATGGAATACCTTGTTTAGGCGAGATTTCCTCCTTGAGGGAATGGCAGGGGTCTATCAGTTAAATTTCCAGCAATGACTAGGAATTTCATTGCTGACTGGGTAAAGGTTACATTCCTACAGGAATGAATTTAGGGTTAGTGACATGAGGCCTTAACGTAAGGAACTCCATGATGGTCCTGTGAGTTTTCTTTACATTCCAAACCCATATTTTTTCACATCAATTTTTTTATTAAAAACATAACCCTAAGTAATATTTTAGCCATCTACTGCTGGCCCAATGATCATATCCTGTAAATCTGTGACCATCTCCTAATCATAGATGGAGATCAACTCTGTGGCTCTAAGATTTTTGTGACTCTAAATTATATTGATGTATGTTACTAAGATCTTTGTGAGTCTAGGTTACTGCTGGCCTCCTGAAATCTTGACCGAGGGACACCCAGCCAAGTTTCTGAGCCATCACTTAGGCACAGAAGCACCCTTTCCAAGTCACCTCTTCCTAAAGCGTGTCTTTCCTTCTGGTACTTCTGGGTCTTACCCTTTTGCATATCACATGCTGTGATGGACAACCCCTCATGAAAACCTGTCAAAGTGGACGAGAGAAACCTGCTTGCCTGTGACTGCCACTTCATGGTCACATCTTTTCCTTCTGAAACCCCTTGAACACCCTATCATTCTTCCAGCCTTTGAACATCTCTTCGATTTGAAAATATTTCAGTCTCTTGTATTCCTGCTAAAAAAAAATATGCGTGAAAATATTAAAGCAAGGATTCTTTACAATAAGTGAGCCAGTCACAATGATCCATCTGGCCGTGTGTACGTATGTTTTCTTTTTTGGACACTGTTCAGGCATGATGTGAAGTACATCCTGTAAAATCTGAGTATCATTCATTATCTAGGATAACCGCCTTTATGGAAAGCCATTTAATGACATGTTCATTCCAGATCCGAAAAACACTTAATTTACATACCACCTAATACAGTGGTGTCTACATATGTTATTACCTTAAAATATGTAAAGTGGATGTTTCTATGAAGTGTATATCGTGCATTGAGTTTTCTGTACCATGAATGCTATTATTTAAATTACACAATAGTAAGAACAACAAGAATAGGTACATGGCCATCACTAGTAACTAATACTAGAACTAGTCATATAATATTAGGTGTTGAAAACATAAAACCATGATTACTAATCATCTTTTCAATCGTGGTGGGTTTCTAGTTACCAGAAAAATTGGGAAGATATTATTGAGTCTCCACATACATCAGAGTGTTTTCTGACTATTGATGTCCTCTAAGTTGATACATGATCACAATCAATATCCCAAAGAGATATGGTACTATTAACTAACTTTGTATTTGTATTCAGATTGCTTCAGTTTTAACCTCTTCTGTCCCAGACTCATCCCAGCTGGCACATGACAGTCATCCTGTCTCCTTCGGCTTCACTTGGCCATGGCGATTTTTAAATTTTTCCTTATTTTTCATAATCTGCAAAGTTTTGAGGGTATGTTTGTAGAATGTATTTTGTAGAATGATCCTTGGTTGGGATATGTCTAACGTTTGTACAAATGCTTAGGCTGACTACTGTGTTTTGGAGCAGAAGATCCAGAGGCATAGTTCCATCCATAATTATCACTTCACATAAAGGTTGTTTACTCTGAAGATTTGGGTCTTTTGTGGTTCTGTACAAATTTTAGGACCGTTCTAGTTCTATGAAAAATGTTGTTGCTATTTTGATGGCGATGGCATTAGTTGTGTCAGTTGCTGTGGGAAGTATAGACATTTCCATGAAATTTGTACTTCCGATCCATGAGTATGGAATATCCTTCCATTTTTTTGTGTCATCTTGTATTTCTTTCATCACTGTTTTAAAATTTTCAGAGTATAGGTCGCTCACCAGCTTGGATAGATTTATTCATAGATACCTTATTATTTGGTGTACAACTGTAAATGGGACTGTTTTCTTAATTTCTCTCTCTACTGATTCGTTATTGTCTAGAAAGGCAACAGATTTCTGTACAATGATTTTGTATCCGGTGACATTGCTGTATTCATTTATCACTTCTAGCAGTTATTGGGTGGACTCTTTAGGGTTTTCTATATATAATGTCATGTAATCTGCAAAGTGTGAAAGATTCACTACTTCCAGATTTGGATTAGTTTTTCTTTTCTTTTCTTTTCTTTTCTTTTCTTTTCTTTTCTTTTCTCTTTTCTTTTTTTTCTTTTCTTTTCTTTTACTTTAATTTACTTTATGTTGTTTTCTTTCGTTTCGTTTTGTTTGATTTATCTGCCGGCTGTACCTTGGGCTTCCAATGCTATGTTTATTAAAAGTGGTAAGAGTAAACATCCTTGTGTTTTCCCTGACCTTATAGGAAAAGCTCTCAGATTTTCTCCATTAAGGTTGATTATAGCTGCAGGGTTTTCATAGAAAACATTTATTGCATTGATGTATGTTCCCTGTAAACCTACTTTGGGGGGTTATAATCATGAATGGATGTTGTAGTATGTCAAGTGCTTTTTCTTCATGTATTGAAATGACCGTATGGTTCTTTTCTTTTAACGTTTATTAATTTTGAGAGAGACAGAGTGTGAGCAGGGCAGGGGCAGAAAGAGAGTGGGAGACACAGGGTTCGATGGAGGCTCTTGGCTCTGAGCTTTCAGCACAGAGTCCGATGTGGGACTTGAACTCACGAGGCATGGGGTCATGTCCTGAGCTGATGTCGGACTGCTAAAGGATTGAGCCACCCAGGTGCCCCGATCATATGGTTCTTGTCCTTTCTCCTGTTGTTATATTGTATCACATTGATTGGTTGGCAAATACTGAACCACCCTTGCAGCTTGGGAATAAATCCCACTTAATTGTGGGATATATTTATAGTTGTTATATCTCCTTTTGGACTGTACCCTTTACTGTTATATAACGTCCTCCTCTGTCTCTTGTTATGTACTTTAAGTGTATTTTTTCTGATACAAGTATTGTTACTCTAGTTTTTTTTTTTCATCTGTTCTTACACCCTATGTGTCTAGATTGGAGCGTTCATTCCATTTACCTTCAAAGAAATGATTGCTATGTATGTATGTATGTATGCATGTATGTATTGCCATTATATTACCTGTTTTCTTGTGGTTTCTAATGATTTTCTCCAATCCTTTCTTGTCTGTCTTTCATGTTTTGCTTATTTTCTTTAGTGAAGTATTTTAATTTATTTATCTTTATTCTTAGCATATTTGTGACTGGATTCTGATATATGGTTACTGCTGGGTTATGTATATAACCTCTTCTGCATTTAGCAGTTTGTATTAAGCTGATGGTCATTTACCTTGGAACCCATTATTTTCTCCTCCCTAGGTTTTTGGTAGATGTTATTATATTTCAAATCCATATCTGTGAGTTCCTTAACTATTTTTTACAAAAATATTCATGTTTTACTTGATTTGTGTCTTTTACGTCTATAGTGTCACTTTTGGTCTCTCCTTTCCACTCAAAGAGTCCCTCTTCATATTTCTTGCAGGACTGGTTTAGTGGTACAAACACCTTCAGTTTTTGTTTGGGAAAGTCTGTGTCTACTTCCATTCTGAATGATAGACTTGTTGGATAGAGTATTCTTGGCTGCTAATTTTTCCATTCAGCACTTTGAATATGTGATGTCACTTGCTTCTCGCTTGCCAAGTATCTGTTCAGAAATCTGGTAGCTAGCCTTATGGGTCTTCCCTTCTAAGTGAAGGTCTCTTTGTGTTGCTGCATTTAAGAGTTTTTCTTTATTGTCACTGTAATTTGCAAGTTTGCTTACAATATGTCTGCATGTTGGCCTGATTTTCTTCATTTTGATGTGAATTCTCTAGCCTCCCGGATGTGGACGTTTGTTTCCTCCCCCAATTAGGGCATTTTTCAGCTATTGTTTCCACAAATAAATTTTCTGCCCCCTTTTCTCTTTCTTCTGCGACTCCTACAATATCAATATTGTTATCTTTGCTGCAGTCACTGAGTTCCCTTAGTCTCATCTCACGTTGCAGAATTCTGTTCTCTCTCTTTGGTTCAATGTGATTCATTTCCATTACTCAGTCTTCGATGTCACTGGTTTGCTCCTCTGCTTCTTCCGTCCCTTTGTTAGTTCCAGCAAGCGTGTCTCTCTTTTATTGTGTCCTCAATGTCTACTGTACTATTTCTTATCTCTAGTCAGGGGTCTCACTCTTCTACTCATTTCACAACTCTAATGAGTATCCTTATGATCATTGCTTTCAAATCTGTATCAGGTATGTTACCTACATCTCTTTGGCTTAGATCTCTGGTTGTGACTTTCACTAGGTCTTTCATTGTGGAAAAACATCTCCGTATGTCCATTTTGTCTTTTTCTCTGTCTCTGTTTCTCTGTGTTAAGAAAGTCAGCTGTACCTTCTGCTCTTGAAACTAATAACGTTATGAAGAAGAGGTCCTGGAGAACTCAACAGTGCACGTCTCCATTTATAGGACCGGACCTTCAGGAGGCTATCGTATGGGTACTGTTCACAGCCTGCTGTTGTGTCTGGCTTACTTTTCCTTTTAGTGCAGGTGTCTGCACTGATTGCATGCTGTTGTGGGCTGTGCTTCGTCTCATTGGTTTTAGTGGGACCCAGGCAGGCCAGCTGTGGGGTGGTAGGCCTGCTGGATAACTTGGGCACAGGGCAGGAGTGTTAGCAAAATTTCACAGGGCTACAAGTCCTATGCCAGATTTCCCTATGTTCCTTGTTGGCTGGGGGCTGTGGACCAGCAGTAGAAGCTAGGGGCTTGAGGATATGCACAGAGCATGTCTGTGCCTGGGGACATGTGGCTTAGTGAGACAGATGAGGGTGCATGGATATGTACAGCTGGGTGAGGTGCAGATGTGCACAGCATGTTGTGGCAGCTATGCATGCAGCTTGTCAGACAGGGTGCCCTTGTGGTTTGAAAAATGTTTGGCCTGAGACCAGCAGGCTTGGTTTGGTGAGTCCCCTAGTGAACCCTTGGGACTAGCACACTGCTAATGGGTTAGTTAGCAAGTGTCTGTGCAGCCTCACCCTCTTGTGGGTGCTTCTATGCTTATTCTGGGAGGCTGGGGGAGAAGAATAGTGCCTGTGAGCTCCCTCGTTGTTGGAGAAGTCCTCCAACACACTCCGGAATCAGCATGAATACATCTGTCTCCTGTTCCCTCAGCATTGTGCAACATGCCATGTTTACATTGCCTCTCTACACACGCAGGGATCTGGCTATCACTAATCCTCCTGGATCTCCCAGTGCTGGGTCATTGGACCTCCAAAGCTCCTGTATATGAACACAAAGGCATTCAGCCCCTCTAAGTTCTAATGCCCAATGTTATGGAGATTAGTCTTTCCTGTATGACCTCCCTGGTGTGGGGCTCACTTTTTCTGCCCCTTCTGCAGGCAGACAGCCTCCACCTTTCTGACATTCCTAACCTTTCTGATGCAGCTTCTCTCTACTTCGGTGTGGAGTTTGTTCTGCCAGTCTTTGGATCGCTCTTTGGTTCATGGACTTGGATGTGGATGTTATGCAGTTGAAAACATGGGACAGGGTGAGCTCAGGGTCCTCTTATTTTGCTATTATTAATTTTTTAAAAGTCTTAATATTTTGGATTTTTGAGACATGAGAAGACAGACTCATATCACACATGCACTTCAGGATTGGAAAGTAACTTTCCCACATTTGCTTCTATTATTTTATGTTTTGAAACTCTCTTTAATGAGGTATAATTACATCTAACAAACCTCAAGTTAAAGGGTATACTTTGATGAGATTGAGGGTACAGGACCATGGGTACAGCACCATGAAATCATATGGTTTCTCCCTAAACCTTCCATCATGATCCCTTTGTGTCTAATGCTAATGTTGCTTTTGAAGTAAGGACTACTTTTTTTTTCCCCCACGTTTTCACATATTGCCCAGGTGTCTGAAAGCTGGCATTGGGGTATCTCCTTTTCCAATAGTCTATATTCCCATAAGTTTTGCAGTCGGTTTACCTTTGGACTTTTGCTTCTATTGTATCTCTCTGTATGTTCACATACTCTCGTTGCAATACTTTAATGATGAGGTCTTCATCATCGCTTTAATTTTCACTAAATGGTATGAGCTGCAGTTCCACTTATGACAGAATGCACAGGCTTCCTATGATATGTATTCAAGAGCAAGGCAGATATCCTGAGCACTTGAGCTGAGAATGTCACCCTGTCTTTTGCCGGCCCTCTTCCCTTCCCTGCGAGACAAGAATCTCCTTTTGTTCACACAGAAATGTGGGTGAAGTCAGTAGAAAACATTGCCTTCTCTCCTCTTCCCTTTATCTCTCAAAATCCTTGCCACTATCTTCTGCCTTTCCCTTTCTCTGACTCAATATCCCAGGCCCACAGTTTCACTCCAGCCATGATCAGGGTGTCCTCCAGCTGCTGGCCTCTGCCCTGTCCATCCCTCAGTGAGAAATCTGGAGTAGGATTATGCATTTCACAAAACTGATCAAGAAATATGTGATCCTCAGAGACCTCCTGCACAAGGTTGCTGTCCGTGGAGACATGGTATCCTGAGGGAGGATCTGATTCCATGTGTGGCCTCCTCACTCATCTCCCACAGTCACTGCTGGTCCCTGATCCTTACCCACCATTACAAATCAGCCATATGCTAGGGTCAGGTACCTGTCTATCTGACCCCAAGCACCAGGAGTCAGTGAATATTTCTAAAATAAATGAGCACAGGCACCCCATGCATCTAGATATAGGAAGTTACCATCACCCCAGAAAACTCCCTCGGGCTCCTCTGCAAAAAAGGCGATCTTGCTACTATCCTACACCACTGCAACTTCTGCTAGTTTGTTACCTGTGTGTATAGGAACCACATTGTGTACATTCGATGGGGGGTGAGAGTAGGTCTTCCTAGAAGCAAACACTGAAACAGAGACAGAACAGTGAAAGTACTATTAAGGGATACTAAGAAAAACAAAGTGGAGAGCTCAGGGTTAGCAGAGAAAGCATGCAGGCAGATCTGACACATTTTTAAGATATATATAATCAACATACTCTGTCACCTCACACAGTCCTCTTCAAATTTCAAAATAGCTGTCGTATAAGGCAGTGAGATTTACGAGATTTGGGGTTATTTCCCTACGGTCTTATGTTTTCCTACATGCATTCCCTCTTCAGTACTTAATCTGTGGCCTCAGATGAACACTTTAGTGTGGATGCATCTGCGAGTCTATATGTAATGGAATATGATTGTCTTCAGATCTCAGATGTAGAACTCTGATATACACATTCTCGTAATTATCTTTTTCTTTCTTTGTCTGGCAGGGCCTGAATCTTAATACAATAAGTGTGCCATTGTCTTCTTTAAAGTGGCGATCCCCAATCCCTGGGCGGAGGCGTTAACCGCCTTAGTTTAATGAACTTCTGTGACCATCTTTTTTTGATGATCATTTGTGTGGCGATATCTTAATTGAAACTGTGAGTAGAGTGAGTGGATATTTCCCAGACATTTTGCAGATGCATTCTGTATTCAATGTCTTCTTTTCATTATGTCCTTAGAAACAAATATTACCCCTCTTTCACAGATAACCCATCTCAGGCTCTGTGTAGGTCCCACTGAGAATTGGTATTCTGGCTGAGATAGCAGGAACACAGGGAAACCCTCGGGATATTGTGAGAGAAGTTTAAGGAGATAGATGCAAAGCCATAGTCAGGTTATGTCAGGGGTCCAGCAGGGGTGGCATCTGGGCATCCCTGAATTGTAGGTTTACCCAGGCTAAAGGCCAATGCAGGCACTCAGCTGATCTAGATCCTGTCTTCACTTTTAGTCTCACTGAAGGATATGAACTTATGCAGACAAGCATTTCCTTAAGACCAAGTTAAATTTTCTATATATCCAGGGCATTTTTTCACCCATAAATATCCAGAACCTTCAGACAACGCAGGGAGACAACAACCTTTTTAGATGATCACCTGGGTGCACTTTGACAAATATGACATTTTGGAGAGGAACCTTGCATTGTGCACTGAGAGTGATCCCACATAGTAGCTCCGTGTGGAACTCGTGCTCCCTGCTCAGGCTGTGGTCAGGAATGGGCTGCAACTGCATCTCACTGAACCCAGGACCCTCCCCTCTGCACTTCCTCAAAGTCTGCTTACTGTCCTCTAATTTCTCAAATTTCTATTCCTGTGTGATTCAAGTTTCCCCCACTCCTTCACTGGTGCTTTCAACATGGTGACCACAAGGTCTATGTCATATAATGCATGTGCCCCATTTCACACAGGACACCTAAGTCACCTACACTTAGGGGTGCATCTCATCCTTCACAGAACTCAAAACATTGTGTCTGTAAAATATGCACCAGTACGCCCGATACATCTGTCTTTGTGTAAAAATCCTCTTTCTTGTTGACAGGAGAAACCTAAAGCTGACCTCATTACGGGGAAATGATACAGTCCATTGAACATATGTCCTGAGAAACTTGAGATATGTTACAAAGTCCTCAGGCAGTTTTGCAGTTGAATTGCCAAGCCCTAACAACCATCTCTACATTTTTCCCACAAAGTGTTTCACGAAGTAGATGAATATGCTTTAGAAATCCCTAACCACTTCAGTTTATCTACCCAAATAGAGGAGGTGGAGGATGGGGGGGGTGGTTCATAGCCCATGACTGGTGATGAAGGACTGTCCATGGGGTTAGGGTTAGGGGTTAGGGTTAGCGGTTTGGGGTTAGGGTTAGATTAGATGGTTAGATTTAAAGGGTTGGGATTACGGTGAAGGTTAGGTTTAGGGTTTAGGGGCTAGGGTTGGGGAGTAGCTTTGGGTTAGGGTAGGGTTTAGGTGTTAGTGTTAGTATCAGCATTAGCTTCAGGGTCAGGGTCAGGGGATAGGGATTAGGATTTAGGTTTTATTGTTTAGAGTTTAGGTTTTAGGTTTTGGGGTAGGGGTTAAGTTGTCGTGGTTACGTGTTAGTGGTTAGGTTTTAGGGTTATGGTCAGGGTCAGTGTTTGGTTAGGGTTAGTGTTTAGTATTTATGATTTGGGGATTAGGGTTAGTGGTTAGTGTTCAGGTCTAGGGTTTAAGTTTATGGTTACAGTTAGGATTTGGATTCGGATTTGGGGTTTAGCGTTCAGCGTTTCGGTTAGGGTTTGTATTATTGTTGTGGATGGTGTTAATGTATATTAGTGGCATGGTTTGGGTTAGGGATAGGATTTAGGGCTAGGATTAAGGTTTGGGTTTGGGTTAGGGTTAGTAGTTAGGATTAGGGTCTAGGATATTGCAGGGGCTGAACCCACAGCATTGCAATTGTCTACCCTAAGGGCTCAGGTGAGGTTCCAAGGTCGGTTGCCTGTCACGATTAGTCTTTTGGTTCTAATCCAGACAACTGTATGGGAGAGTGGTCTGGTAGGCCTCAGGAATATTCTCGGGAAGCTGCAGCCAGGTTTTTGAAATGACATGGTGATGTTCCAGGTTCTAAGCCGAGTGATTCTGCACCACTTCTGGACCCCAGGGCGTGGTGTTGTCAGACTTTGTTGTTGGGTCCGAATGGGTAGAGAGCCTTAACTAGGGTTATGGTTTGTTACAGGGACATCGCCAGGATGTAAGCGACTCTAGTTTCATGATCTCCCTCTAGGACTGAATTGAGGACCCATGCGACGGTGCTTTTCAACTGTAGGTTTAGGGTTGAGATAGTGTTAGGATTCAGTTGAGGGTTCTGTTTAGGTTTAGGCATGGTTTAGGGTTACGTTCCAGGAGACACTAGGCGCTGAAACCAGAGCAGTGCAGTTGTTTCCCCGAAAGTCTAATTTGAAGGAACAATGGATGGTGCCGATTAGGATTAGTCTTTGAGTTCCAAGGCTAGACAACTGTATGGGCCACTAGTTGGGTAGGCCTCTGGAAATCTCTCTGGATCTTCAACCGGTCCTTCAAAAGAACATAGTATATTCCATGTCCTATGCGGAGTTATGCTGCACCGCTTTTGTTCCCCAGGCATGTGGTGTTGTCATACGTTGTTATTGGGTCTAATATCGAGAGAGCCTTATCTAAGGTTAGGGTTCTGTCCAGTGACATTTCCAGCTCCAAGCGAAACCAGTCTCGTCATCTCCCTCGAGGTCTGAAGTGAGGGCCAATATGACGATGCGGAGCAACTGTAGGGTTTGGGTTCGAGTTAGGTTCGGTTTCAGTTGAGGGTTAGAAGTAGGGTCAGATTTTGTTCCCAGGAGGTTCAAGGCGCTAAACACATAGCAGTGCACTTGTCTCCCTGAAGGGCTGAGTTGAGGGCACAAGGGAGGGTGCCGGTCAGGGCTTGTCTTTGGGTTCCAAGGCCAGACAACTCTATGGGCCACTGGTCGGTTAGGCCTCAGGAATACTTTTGAGTACCTGAAACCCAACCTTGGAAACGACATGGTGATGTTCCAGGTTCTATGTGGAGTGATCCTGCATCGCTTCTGGACCCCAGGCGCATGGTGTTGTCAGATTTTGGTATTTGGTCCCATGGGAAGAGAGCCTTAGCTAGGGTTAGGGTTTGGTCCAGGGACGTCACCAGAGCTGAAGCAACTCCCGTCTCGTGATCTTCCTTCAGGGCTGAAGTGAGGGCCTGGGTGATGGTACGGGTCAAGTGTACGGTTAGGTTTCGAGACTGGGTTAGGTTTTGGTTGGCGGTTCTGGTTGGGGTTAGGGTTACGGTTAGGTCCCAAGAGGCTCCAGGCACTGAACCTACAGCAGTGTGGTTGTCTACCCAACGGGCTGAGTTGAGGGCTCAAGTGAGGGTGCTGGTCAGGATTAGTCTTTGGGTTCTTATGCCAGATATCTCTATGGGCCCCTGGTTGGGTAGGCGTCAGGATTCCTCTCAGATAGCTGCAGTCGGGTTTTGGAAACCACATGGTGATGATCCAGATTATTTGTTGAGTGATCCTGCACCATTTCTGCACCCCAGGCGCTTGGTGTTGCCAGACTTTGGTATGGGGTCCCCATTGGGAAAGAATCTTAGCTTGTGATAGGTTTCGGTCTAGGGACATCAACAGGGCCAAAGCAAATCCAGTCTTGTGATCTCCCTCGAGGGCTGAAGTGAGGGCCCATGCGACGGTGCGGCTCAACTGTAGGGTTAGTTTTCGAGATAGGGTTAGGTTTTGGTTGAGAGTTCTGGTTAGCGTTAGGTCCAAACAGGCTCCAGGAGCTGAAGCCACAGCAGTGCAGTTGACTCCCCAAAGGGCTGAATTGAGGGCACAAGGGAGGGTGCCCTCAGGATGAGTCTTTGGATTCCAAGGCCAGACAACGCTGTGGGACAGTGTTCGGATATTTCTCAAAATACTCTTGAACAGCTGCTACCGGGCCTTGGAAGTGACATGGTGATGTTCCAGATTCTCTGCTGAGTGATCCTGCACCGCTTCTGGACCATAGGCGCGTGGTGTTGTCACTTTGGTATTGGGTTCTTATGGGGAGAGAGCCTTATCTAGGGATAAGGTTCGGTCCAGAGACAACACCAGAGCCGAAGCGACTCCAGTCTCATGATCTCCCTCGAGGGCTGAATTGAGGGTCCTTGCAATGGTGTGAGTCATGGGTTTGGGTTCGAGATACCGTTAGGTTTCTCTTGAGGGTTCTGGTTAGGGTTAGGGTTCGGTCCCAGGATTCTCCCTGTGCTGAACCCACAGCAGTGCAGATGTCCCCCTGCAAGGCTGAGTTGAGGGCACAAGGGAGGGTGCCGCTCAGGATTAGTCTTTGGGTCCCAGGCCATACAATTCTATGGATCACTCGTCAGTTAGGACCAGGAATTCTCTTGTGCACCTGTACTCAGGCCCTGGAAATGACTTGGTGATGTTCCAGTTTCTTTTCTTTTCTTTTTTTAATTTTTTTTCAACGTTTTTATTTATTTTTGGGACAGAGAGAGACAGAGCATGAACGGGGGAGGGGCAGAGAGAGAGGGAGACACAGAATCGGAAACAGGCTCCATGCTCTGAGCTGTCAGCCCAGAGCCTGACGCGGGGCTCGAACTCACGGACCGCGAGATCGTGACCTGGCTGAAGTCGGACGCTTAACTGACTGCGCCACCCAGGCGCCCCGTGATGTTCCAGTTTCTATGCTGAATGATCCTACATCGCTTCTGGACCCCAAGCACGTGGTGTTGCGAGACTTTGGTGGGTCCCAATGGGGAGAGAGCCCTAGCTAGGGTTAGGGTTTGGTCCAGGGATATCCCCAGATGCAAAGTGACTCAAGTCTCTTGATCTCCCTCGAGGGCTGAAGTGAGGGCCCATGTGACGGTGCGGGTCAAGTGTAGCATTAGGTTTCAGTTGAGGGTTCTGGTTAGGGGTAGGGTTAGGTCCCAGGAAGCTACTGGCTCTGAGTCCACAGCAGTGCAGTTGTCTCCCCGAAGGGCTGAGTTGAGGGCACATGGGAGGATGCTGATCATTTTTAGTATTTCCGTTCCATTTCCAGACAACTGTATGGGCCATTGATTGTGTAGGCCTCAGCAATCATTTCAGAAAGCTGCAGCCCGGCCTGAAAAACGACATGCTGAAGTTCCAGGTTCTATCTGGAATGATCCTTCACTGCTTCTGGACCCCAGGTGTGTGGTGTTGTCAGACTTTGGTTTTGGGTGCCCATGGGTAAGAGCCTTAGCTAGAGTATGGTTCCATCCAGGGTTGTCGCCAGGCTGAAACAACACCACTGTTGTGAATTCATTGGAGGGCTGATGTGTGGCTGTGAGTCTGCTATAGAGTTAGTGTGCTAGATACGGTTAGGTTTAGGGTGAGGGTTATGTTTCGGTTCACCGTTAGTGTTAAGGTCCAGGTGAGTGAAGGCAGTGACTCTACAGCAAAGCAGTTGTCTTCCTGGAGGCCTGAGTGCAGTACAGAAGGGAGGGTTTTCGTTCGCATTAATCTTTGGGTACCAAAGCCAGACAAACATATGGCCCACCCTTTGGGTAGGCCTCAGGATTCTTCTCGTGCAGCTGCTGTCGTGCTTTGCATAGGACATGGTGATGTTCCACATTTCATGCCTAGTATTTATGCACCGATTCTTGATCTCATGTATGTGCTGATGTCGGACTTTGTAAATGAGTCCCCCTGGGGATAGACAATTAGCTAGGGTCAGGGTTCAGTATAGGGAAGTCGCCAAGTCCGAAGCGACACCAGTGTTTTGAATTCCATGGAGCGCTGAATTGAGGGCACATGCGTGGCTGTGAATCTGGTTTAGAGTTAGTGTACTAGATAGGGTTAGGGGTAGGGTGAAGGTTATGGTTAGGGTTATGATTAGGGTTAGGGTCAGGTCTCAGGAGGCTCTAGGCACTGAACCCACAACACTGGTGTTATCTCCACAAAGGGGTGAGTGGTGTCCCCAAGGGAGGGTGTCAATCAGGACTAGTCTTTGGGTTCCAAGGCCAGACAAATGTAAGGGTCACCCTTCGGGTAGGTCTCAGGATTCATCTCGTGCAGCTGCAGTCGCGCTTTTGAAATGAGATAGTGATGTTCCACATTCCATGTCGAGTATTTCTGTACAGATTCTCGAAACCGTGTGCATGCTGTTGTCAGACTTGGAATTGGGTCCCGACGGGGAGAGAGCCTTACCTAGGGTTTGTGTTAGGTCCAGGGAAGTCAGCAGGAGCGAATCGACTCCAGTTTCGTGATCTCCCTCGAGGACTGAATTGAGGGCCCATGCGACAGTTCGGGTCAAGTGTAGGATTTGGGTTAATGTTAGGGTTAGGTGTAGGGTGAGGGTTATGTTTAGGGTTACGTTAGGGCTGGGGTTAGGTCCCAGGAGTCTCTAGGCACTGACCCCACCACAGAGCAGTTGTCTCCCCGATGGGCTGAGTGGAGTACACAAAGGAAGGTGCCAGTCAGGACTAGTGTTTGGTTTCCGTTGCCAAACAAATATTGGGCAAGCTTCATATAGGCCTCAGAATCCTCTCGTTCAGCTGCAGTTCCTCTTTGAAAATGACATAGTGATGTTTCACGTTCCACATCGAGTATTTCTGCACCGTTACTCGAACCCATGTGCGTGCTCTTGTCAGACTTTGCAATTGGGTCCCCATGGGGACAGAGCCTCAGTTAGGGTTAGGTTTCGGTCCAGGGGAGTCACCATGGCAGAAGTCATAGCAGTGTTGTGAATTCCATGGGGGGCTGAAGTGGGGGTTGTGCGTGGCTATGTAAGAATTATGTTTAGGATTAGGGTTAGGTTTAGGTCCCAGAAGACTCCAGACACTGATCCCACAGCAGAGCTGGTGTTACCCCAAGGGGCTGAGTGGAGTACCCAAGAGAGGGTGTCGGTCAGGATTAGCCTTTGACTTCCAAGGCCAGAGAAATGTATGTGTCACCCTTCGTGTAGGACTCAGGAAGCCTCTCGTGCAGCTGCAGTCGCGCTTTGGAAATGACATGGTGATGTTCCACGTTCCATGCCAAGTATTTCTTCACTGATTCTCGAGCCCGCATGCGTACTGTTGTCAGACTTTGGAATTGGGTCCCCGAGCCTTAGCTAGTGTTAGGGTTTGGTCCAGGGAAGTCGCCAGGCCCGAAGCAACTCCGGTTTTGTGATCTCCCTCGAGGGCTGAATTGAGGGCACATGCGAGGGTGTGGTTCAATGTAGGGTAGGGTTAGATATAGGGGTAGGTGTAGGGTGCGGGTAATTGTTAGGGGTACAGTTAGGGTTATGGTTTGGAAATAACATGGTGATGATATATATTCCATGCCAAGTATTTCTACACCTGTTTCGAACCCTTGTGTGTGCTATTGTCAGATTTTGGACTTGTTTCCCCATGGGAGAGACACTTAGATAGGTTCAGGGTTTGGTCCAGGAATGTCACCAGGGCCAAAGCAACTCCAGTGTTGTGAATTCCATGGAGCTCTGAAGTCAGGGCACATGCGCAGCTGTGGGTCTGGTGTAGACTTAATGAGATAGATAGGGTTCAGTGTAGGGTGATATTTATGGTTAGGGTTACACTTAGGTTTAGGTTTAGGTCCCATGAGACTCCAGACACTGACCCCAAACAGAGCAGGTGTCAACCTGAAGGGCTGAGTGTAGTACACAAGGGAGGGTGCGCATCAGTCTTCGTATTTGGGTTCCAAGACCAAACAAATGTATGGGCCACCCTTTGGGTAGGCCTCAGGATTCCTCCCCTGCAGCTGCAGTCGTGCTTTGGAAGTGACATGGTGATGTTCCAAGTTCCATGCCAACTATTTCTGGACCAATTCTTAAACCAGTGTGAGAGCTGTTGTCAGACATTGGAATTAGGTCCCAACGCATACAGAGCCAAAGCTAGGGTTAGAGTTCATTCCAGCGGTGTGGCTATGGCCGAAGAGACTCCAGTCTCGTAATCTCACTGCAGGGCTCAATTGAGTGCCCATGCGAGTGTGCGGGTCAAGTGTAGTGTTTGGGTTAGAGATAGGGTTAGGTGTAGGTTGAAGTTTACGATTAGGGTTAGGGTTAGGTCCTAACCCAGCAAGCTCCAGGCACTGAACGCACAACAGAACAATTGTCTCCCCGAAGGGCTGAGTGTAGGATACAAGGGAGGGTGCCTGTTAGGATTAGTCTTTGGGTTTCACAGCCAGGAAAATGTATGGGCCACCCTTTGGTTAGGCCTCAGGAATCCTCTTGTGCAACTGCAGCTGTTCTTTTGAAATGACATGGTTATGTTCCACGTTCCATGCTGAGTATTTTTGCACCGATTCTCGAACCTTTGTGGGTGGTGGTGTCAGATTTTAGAATTGGGTCCCCATGGGGAGAAAGCTTTAGGTAGGGTTAGGGTTCAGTTTAAGGAAGTCGACAGGGCTGAAGCGACTCCAGTCTCATGATCTCCATCGAGGGCTGTGTTGAGGGCCCTAGAAAAGGTGGGGGTCAAGTATAGGGTTCAATTACAGATAGGGTTAGGTGTAAGTTGAAGGTTATGTTTAGGGTTACGGTTAGGGTTAGTTTTAGGTCCCAGGAGGCTCCAGGCACTGAACCCACAACAGTGCAGTTGTCTCTCCGAAGGGATGAATAGAGTACATAAAGGAGTGTGCCGGTCAGTATCACTTCATAGGATCCAAGGCCAGAGAGATGTTTGGGCCACCCTTGGAATAGGCCTCTGGAATCCTGTCGTGCAGCTGCAATCACACTTTGCAAAAGATATGGTGATGTTCCATGTTCCATGCCGAGTATTGTTGCACTGATTCTCGAACCTGTGTGCGTGCTGTTGTCAGACTTTTGAACTGGGTCCCCATGGGGATAGACACTTAGCTAGGGTAAGAGTTCTGTACAGGGAATTGCTAAGGCCGAAGCGACACCAATGTTGTCAATTCCATGGAGGGCTGAAGTGAGGGCACATGTGCGGCTGTTCATCTGGTTTACTTTTCATGTGCTAGATAGGGTAGGTTGAGGGTAATGTTTACGGTTAGTGTTAGGTCCCAGGAGGCTCTCCATCCATGTAGTTTCAAATGGCAAGATTTTATTCTTTTTGATGGCTAAGTAATATTCCATGGTGTGTGTATGTATGTAGGTGTATACACACACACGCACACACACACATAAACATACTATGTATGTATGTATGTATGTATGTATGTATATATACCACGTCTTTATCCATTCATCCATCGATGGACATTTGGGCTTTTTCCTTACTTCAGCTATTGTTGATAGTACTGCTATAAACTTTGGGGTTCACGTGTCCCTTCGAAGTAGCATATCTGTATCCCTTGCATAAATACCTACTAGTGCACCTGCTGGGTTGTTGAACAGTCTTATTTTTCATTTTTTGAGGAAACTACATACTGTTTTCCAGAGTGGCTTCACCAGCAGTGCAAGCCAGTGCACCAGCAGTGCAAGAGTTCCTCTTTCTCCATTTCCTCGCCAACATCTGTTGTTGCCTGTGTTGTTAATGTTAGCCATTCTCACAGGGGTGAGGGGGTGTTTCATTGTGGTTTTAATTTGTATTTTCCTGATGAGTGATTTTGAGCATTTTTTCATGTGTTGGTTGGCCATCTGGATGTCTTCCTTAGAGGAGTGTTTGCTCGTGTCTTTGCCCATTTCTTCACTGGATTACTTGTTTTTTGGTATGTTCTTGAGTTTGGTATGTTCTTTATAGATTTTGAATACTAATCCTTTATCTCATATGTCGTTTGCAAATATCTTCTCCCATTCTGTTGGTTGCCTTTTAGTTTTGCTGATTGTTTCCTTCTCTGTGCAGAAGCTTTTTATTTTGATGAGGTCCTAATACTTCAGTGTTGCTTTTGTTTTCCTTGCTTCTGGAGATGTGTTGGGTAAGAAGATGTGGATGCCAACATTAAGAGGTTTTTGCCTGCTTTTCCCTTGAGGATTTTGACGGCTGCCTATCTTACATTTAGGTCTTACATCCGTTTTGAGTGTGTTTTATGTGAGAAAGTGGTCCAGGCTCATTCTTCTGCATATCACTGTCCAGTTTTCCCAGCACACTTGCTGAGGAGACTGTCTTTATTCCATTGGATCTTCTTTCTTTTGGTCAAAGATTAGTTGGCCATACATCTGTGGGTCCAATTCTGTGTTCCTGTTCTGTTCCATTGATCTGAGTGTCTGTTCTTGTGCCAGTACTGTACTGTCTTGATGATTACAGCTTTGTAATACAGCTGGAAGTCCAGGATTGTGATACCTCCTACTTAGGTTTTATTTTTCAAGATTGCTTTGGCTATTCGGGGTCTTTTCTGGTTCCATACAAATTGAAGGATTGTGTTTTGTAACTCTGTGGAGAATGCTGGTGTTATTTCGATAGGCATTCAGTTGAATATATAGATTGCTTTGGGTACTATTGACATTTTAACAATAGTTGTTCTTCCTATCCAGGTGCATGGAATGTTTTTCATTTTTGTGTGTTTGTCATCTTCAATTTCTTTCATAATCTTTCTATAGATTTCAGTGTATAGATTTTTCACCTCTTTGGTTAGATTTATTCCTAGGTATTTTATGGGTTTTGGTGCAATTGTAAACGGGATGGATTCTGTGATTTCTCTTTCTGTTGCTTCTTTGTTTGTGTATAAGAATGCAACTAATTTCTGGGCATTAATTTTATACTCTGCCACTTTGCTGAATTCATGGATCATTTAACAGTTTTTTGGTGGAACCCTTTTATCAAGAAAGGATGCTGTATTTTGTCAAATGCTTTCTCTGCATCTATTGAGTGCATCATGTGGTTCTTGTCCCTTCTTTTATTGATGTGATGAATAACATTATTTTGTGGATATCGATCCAGCCTTGTATTCCAGGTTAAATCCCACTTGGTCATGGTGAATAAAGTTTAAATGTATCATTGGATCTGGTTGGCTAATATCTTGTGGAAGATTTTTGAACCCATGTTCATCATGAAAATTGGTCTATACTTCTACTTTTTAGTGGGATCTTTGTCTAGTTTTGGAATCCAGGTAATGCCGACTCATAGGAAGAGTTTGGATGTTTCCTTCCATTTCTATTTTTGGGACAGCTTCAAGAGAATAGGTGTTAACTCATCCTTAAATGTTGGGTAGAATTCCGCTGGAGAGCCATCTGGCCCTGGGCTCTTGTTTTTTTTGGAGATTTTTGATTACTAATTCAATTCTTTACTGGTTATGGGTCTGTTCAAATTTTCTATTTCTTCCTCTTTCAGCTTTCATAGTTTGTGTATTTCTAGGAATTTGTCCATTTCTTCCAGATTGTCCATTTTATTTGGTATATAATTGCTGATAATATTCTCTTATTCTTGTTTGTATTTCTCCTGTGTTTGTTGTGATCTCTCCTCTTTCATTCTTGATTTTATTTATTTGGGTCCTTTCTTTATTCTTTTTGATCCAACTGGCTGGTGGTTTATCAATTTTATTAATTATTTCAAAGAACTAGCTTCTGGTTACATTGATCTCTTCTACTGTTTGTGTGTGTGTGGGGGGGGGTTGTTGTTTGTTTTTGTTTTCAGTTTTGAAAGCATTGATTTTTGCTGTAATCTTTATCATTTCTTGTCTTCTGCTGGATTTGGATTTTATTTGATGATCTTTTTTCCATTACTTTAAGGTATAAGCTTACGTTGTGTATCTGAGACTTTTCTTCCCTCTTTAGGAAGGCCTGGATTGTTAAACTTCCTCTTATGACTACCTTTGTTGCATCCCAGAGGTTTTGGACTGTGGTGTTATCAGTTTTATTGGCTTCCATGTACTTTTTAATTTTCCCTTTAACTTCTTGGTTCACCCATTCATTCTTTTTTTTTTAATTTTAGTTTTTATTATTTACAATTTACATCCAAATTAGTTACCGTATAGTGCAACAGTTATTTCATGAGTAGATTCCTTAGTGCCCCTTACCCATTTAGTCCATCCCCCCCACAACCCCTCCAGTAACCCCATGTTGGTTCTCCATATTTATGTGTGCTCTTCTTTTGTACACCTCCCTGTTTTTATTTTTGTTTCCCTTCCATTATATGTTCATCTGTTTTGTGTCTCAAAGACCTCCTATGAGTAAAGTCATATGATATTTGTCTTTCTCTGACTACTAATTTCACTTAGCAGAATATCCTCTAGTTCCAACCATGTAGTTACAAATGGCAAGATTTCATTCTTTTTGATTGCTGAGTAATACTCCATCACACACACACACACACACACACACACACACACACACCACATCTTCTTTATCCATTCACCCATCAATGGACATTTGGGCTTTTTCCATACTTTGGCTATTGTTGATCGTGGTGCTATAATCATGGGGGTGCATGTGTCCCTTCAAAACAGCACACCTGTATCCCTTAGATAAATGCCTTGTATTGCAATTGCTGTGTCGTAGGATAGTTCTCTTTTTAGCTTTTTGAGGAGCCTCCGTACTGTTTTCCAGAGTGGCTGCAGCAGCTTGCATTCCACTATTCATTGTTCCATAGGATGTTCTTCAGTCTACAAGTATTTGTTATCTTTCCAAATTTTTTCTTGTGGTTGATTTAGAGTTTCATAGCATTGGGGTCTGAAACTGTGCACGGTATGATCTCTATCTTTTTGTATGTGTTGAGTACAAGTAAACATAAAATTATTTATGTTTATTTATTTTAGAGAGAGAGAGACGGGCAGAGAGAGAGGGAGACACAGAATCCAAAGCAGGCCTCAGGCTCTGAGCTGTCAGCACAGAGTCCGACACAGGGCTCAAACTCACAAACCATGAGATGACGACCAGAGCTGAAGTCAGATGCTTAACTGAATGAGCCTCGCAGGCACCCACTTTAGTGACATTTTAAATGACACCGTTCAAAGTGCACTTGCTACCTTGCAAACTCAGAGAGAGAGAAAGAAATGTGAAGAATCAGGAAGTAGTTAAGAGTTGGCTGCTGAGTTTTACCGTAATTTGGCTTTGGAGGGTTTTTGTTCATTGGGTGAAGTGAGCACAGCATATTTGCCTGCCATTTACCACAGTAGACAGCGGGCCTCTGGGAGCCAAAACTCTTTCTGACCAATGAGCTGGAATTTTACTAGGACCGCCAAGATGAGATTTGCTATTTCAAGGACTAGGAGTTATCTTTTATTTTCACAACTCAGTAATTATCACATCATTCAACTCTGCCCTCCAAGATATGTAGAAAATACCCAAATATAGTTGAGAGAGAAAGGGTGATAGCCAAAGTGTATAATCCTTTCCCTTTAAAAAATATGTTTAAATTATGCTTTATGATTTTTTTTAATTTTAGTGAGGGGGCATGCAAGTGGGGGAGAGGGAAAGAGAGAGAATCTTAAGCAGGATTCACTCTCAGTGTGGAGCCCAACACAGGTCTGGATCTCATGATCCTACAATCGTGACCTGACACAAAATCAAGAATCTGATGCTCAACTGACTGAGCCACCCAGGTGCTCAATAGTCTCTTTCTCTCTGAATGCTGAATAGTAAATTTTCAACGTGAATGGGGGATAAACAGGCATACATACATACATACATACACCACTAAGAAAGCCATGAGTTGTTAGACATGAACTATTTCCATCATCTTTGTCTTCTAGTTATATTCATGCCTCTAGTGTTTGTTGATTGCAATGCACAATCTTGCTGTGTGAGGTACAAATTGTTGTGTGATCAGTTTTCCGTGAAAGTCTTTCCTCATATCTGTCTTAACCACAAGGTGCCAATGTTGAATTTGAGGATGTAGAGCTAAGAGCCTTGAGGTCCAATAACTGTCAACTAGAAGTTATATTTTCTGTTGGGGAGAAATCCCCATATGATGGCAATGACTTTGCATTGGTAAGGGAAAGAATACTTTCATGCCTTCATGGTTCTTGCACTTTTTGTGTCTCACCAAAATCAAGACTCAGGTCATGTGCATGTTTATCAAGCAAACACCTTTTTTTTTTTCCAGAAAATAAAAACGCCCTGGAAGACAAGTGTAATGCACTGAGGTCTGTGAAAGCCACAAAGGAAGCAAAAGTCAAACAGCTGAAAGAGAAAGCACATAACCTGGAAGAATTCTATGAACAAAGAAAAGTGCCTACAAAAAAAGTAAGATGGGGGCGCTTGGGTGGCTCAGTCGGTTGAGCGTCCAAATTCGGCTCAGGTCATGATCTCACAGTCCATAAGTTCAAGCCCCATGTCAGGCTCTGTGTTGACAGTTCAGAGCCTGGAGCTTGCTTTGGATTCTATATATTCCTCTGGCCCTACCCAACTCTCACTCTGTCTCTATCAAAAAAATGAATAAACGTTAAAAAAATTTAGAAAAGTAAGATGTTCATGTGAGAACTGTCACAAGGACCGTATTGTATGGGAGAACAGGGCAGCCAGTAGAGATAATTGTATTTCTTTTGGAACTGGGTCCAGAGTATTTTTGCCCAATGCATTCAGTAGACTTGGACCTTCCCTTCCTACCTTGCTTTTTGTAACGTAACCTGCATTTTCCTTTCTCCTAAGTACTTGCCACACATTGTGTTATCTTTTGGGGGCGGCAGAGGGAAGGTACCATCATTAATAACGTTAATACCTGGATTCACTCTGGATCCATCTACACTGTCCTATAGATTTCAATCGCATCACACTGTTTTGTCACCCAGCAGTTAGGTCATTTTTGTTCAGGACCAGACATGGGTCAAAAATGTGTGGGGAAAAAAATGAATTCTCTTGCTGCAGAAACAATTGAAGTTGCTTTCTGGAAAGTGGGTAGGGGTACCAGCATCCATTATGCCAGTGAGATTGCTCACTGCAGGCCCAATCCCTAAGAACGTCAAGTTGTTTCCTGTCCCCTGATTTTTCAAGTGTAACTTTTCTGAGTCTTGGCCAAAGCCTGCAGCTTCACTAGGGATCATCTTTGCTGGCCTCCCCTGAGGGATGGCTTTGTCCTGGGCTTCCTTCTTCTCCATCTTGGTCTTGTGTGTCTTTGTGGGGTTGTCAGATACTTGGTGCATTCAGTCCCATGTTTCCTCCTTTGTACAGTATTTCCTTTTGTTCTCAGGAGGAGATGGGGGACTTTAGAGTCCCTCACTCGTGTTGGAAAGTGAAGACTTCTCTTCCCTGGAGACTCACCTTTATGTTCGTCCTTCCCACAGCTGAGGTTAGGGCTTGCTCTCACTGGCATCTTGTTTTTGTTAACTCGTAAGCTCTTTCTGTGAGTGGGTACAGCAACCTGACCACCTCTCTATCTTCAACCCCTTACAACAGAGCCACTACATTACAACCACGCCAGCAAGCATTTGCCCAAGGACTGCCTGAGAGACCAGAAGGAAATGCATGTGCCTTTCTCTGTCTAGTGCTTTTGTGTCATTTGCTAAGAGATTTTCAATTTTGCGTATGATTCTTGAGGACATCAAGTGTCAAGTTGAAACCATCTCAGTCAACACCACAAAGAAAATGGTCTGAGGGCAACACAACAACCCAGCCTTGCCAAGCATTGCCTTCTGCTGCCTTCACTATCAATGGAATGAGTCTTGTTAAAGTAGATTTGGCTCCATGAAGTTGAGAGTTTTCCACCTGAAATCTCTTTCCTGGAAGTAAACCCAGACTGTTTGACAGTTCATATCAGGTTGTACGTCAGGAGATGAGGTTGTTCTAAGAATGGCCTTTTGAAGATGGAGGCAGGGGTTGCAGTCCTGAACGCTAGCAATGTCTGGGAGTGAGCTGCAATGTTAGTGAAACCATATTCTGGAAGGTCGTCTTTCAGGTGATTGCCTGTGTCATGGTACAACTTTTGGACTGAGAATCAGGGCTCCCCATGGAGGTGTAAGACTAGTGATGATCCCTTGATTCATACCAATGGGTACAGTTGGTCAGATACGGTTTTTCACTCACTGATGAAATGGGTCTTTGCCATATCAAACAAAAGACCAACTCTGGGAAGGCACAAAGTACAATGTTATTTGATGACTTTATGATAAAGGAGAGGAAACGAGAACTAGAAAGACAGTTCCAATAGTAGAGACGTGGCAGCAGACAGAAGTTGAATTTTCTTGAACTTAAATGGAGTGTTCACTTAATTTCTCTGATTCGGTTGTCAGTCTGTGCATTTATGGGAGAAGTGGGGGAAGGGATATTTGCATAGGCCTTCAAGAGTGCTGGGAGGTAAAAAGGGAGAACCTCTGGACCTTGTTCCTGACTGTGTATGTATCTTTCCCATCTTAGGAAGCTGAAAATGACACTGTGAACTGGCGGCAAAGAAGAATCAGCTAGCAGCTGCAGGTAAAATTTGAAAATAGCTACAGAAGGGGCGCCTGGGTGGCTCCATCATTTAAGCATCCAACTTCAGCTCAGGTCACAATTTCACAGTCCGGGAGTTCGAGCCCCGTGTCAGGCTCTGTGCTGACAGGTCAGAGCCTGGAGCCTGTTTCAGATTCTGTTACATCACTCTCTGTCCCTCCCCCACTCATGCATGTGCTCACTCTCTGTCTGTCTCAAAAATAAATAAACATTAGGAAAAAAATAGCTACAGAAGAAATAAACAAGTACAAGTGAGTTCAGCTAGTAATTACCAGGAGCTCATGAAACGGCTGTTATTTTTTGGTTTTTAATCTTTTTGAAAAGTTTGAAGTCAACATATGCATAGAGTATTAACAGATAAAAAAGGTACGTTTTAGAAGGAATAAAATAATTAAGGTTCTAAACATTTGAAGATCTCAAGTAGTGAGCAGACTGTGTGGAAACTTTGTCCATGCTAACATTCCTCGGGGGTGGTGTCAAGTGTCATCATCTGTAGGAAAGCAGTGTGTCGTACAATGAATCATACCCATCAACGTGGTAGTGCCATTTCATGGCCCTTGTCTTTGCAACCCTGGGAAACATGGTGAGGATAAAAGTTATAAAAGAATAGATCTTTATGATAAAAGACACTTGTCACATGATGAATTAGAGAAAGATTGAAAATGGGAAGGAATTCCATGAACTCTGAACCCTACAGGCATGGGATAATGAGTAAGGAAAGGATGTAACAATAGCTTTGATCCTACTGTACATTGATAATCACGGGCAAAGTGTTTCATGTGTAAGAATAAATTGTATCAGGGGACAGATATGAGGTTGTTGGGATCGTGGGCAGCTTATTTAAAATCATACCCAATATTGGGCCTTATCTGACAAGAGCAATTGTAACTCACAGGCCACAAATTGAACAAACACGGGAACAGCTGCAGCAGGCAGAGCTCACCTTTAGATACCAGGTAACCTGAGTTCTGCCTGACATACTGAACCCTTAGCACCTCACGCAGGTGAGTGTAGTGGCCCTTGGAATCCCTCACCACAGGCTTTTCATTGTTGGCTTTTTCCGCTTGCAGTTCATGAGAAGAATGCTCAGGACAACCTGGTAAGTGTTTTCTTGTTTCCTCCTCTTTCTTTGGTGCACAGTCTGGCACCACCTTCCGACTGAAGGTGGATGTGTTTTTTCTCCCCCAGATCAAGACTCAGATCTGGGACAGGGAGATGGCGGAGCAGAGCAGGGAGGTCGCTTACTTGAAATACAGGTGTGGTCATTTGACTTGCGTTTTTATGGGTGTTTCCAGGGATGACGCCTGCACTCTTACTTGTCTAGTAGACGACGTGGTGTTGCAACTCTTATAGAAGTCCATTATTTTTCTGTATCCAAGACTGGACGGGATGGAACCAAAGAGGCAGCCTGTTCCTGTGTGTGACCATCGTGTGGTCTGGAAAGAATCACACGCACTAAGGACGGCAGGTGGTCTGAAGGGGTGACAGAAGGGTGTTGTCCTCTGGTGCCACAGACAGTGAGGCACTTGTCCCTGTGACTGGTGGAGCTCATGCCCCTCCTCTGACGGTGACCCTCCCACCTCCTCTAGCATCCCCCTGTCTGAAGAGCCTGGAAACTTTCTTCCCACCCGGATACAATGTGAAGACTTTAGTTTATTTGAGGAGAAGGTCATTTATTCACTAGTTTGAAAAGTCTTTCTTTTGGTTTGTTTTGGGAACTGTAGCCCTACATCCGTCCACTCAAGTTCCATAAAGCTTAGCTTAGTCCTCTGATGGTATCAGTGCAACTCTGCAGCTTCACTGCTAACTTCTGACAGTTTTCCTTTTCTCAATAGTGTCAAATTAGTCTTTCCTTATATACTAACTGCTCTCATGTGGAAGGCAGCTTGTAGATAAGCTGGGAGATTGAACAATTTGCCTGAAGAAATGCACCCTTCTTGAGGACTCATTGAGGCTATACACCAAGCCAGTGTTCTCAATGTTATTCTTTTTTGTTAAGTTTATTTATTTTGAGAGACGCATAGACAGAATGCCAAGCAGGCATCACACGGTCAGTGAGGAACCCAACGCTGATCTTGAATTCACAAGTTGTGAGATCGTGACCTGAGCCAAAATTAAGAGTCGGATGCTGAATTCAAGCATCCTCAGACTAATTCCTGATCTGCAATGAAATCGTGATTTCCCATGATGTATACTGAGAAAACTGTTTTACTGGTGAATTCTAAATTTCTATTTGCGCCTGACCTGTCCACAGTTATGTGATTAATGATGAAACAACATGAACTAGGGCACCGTGAGGTCTTTATCAAGGTGAGGGGACGGTTCTCCCCCTTAACCTTGGGGGTCACCTGAGGCATTTGGGATACCCTCTGCCTCTGCTGAGGGACCTGACTGTAGGGAAAAGTTTAAGATATTTGAGGAATGAGTTGAGGGATTGTTTTCATTCCGCACAGTCCTCTAAAAGCAGAATAAACCTCTGTCCCTTCTAGGGTCTTTAGTAAATCGAGAAACTGCTGAAACCTCTGTGGGTTACAGCGGCTCTGACTGTACCAAGAATGCAGACAAGGGTAAGGTAAATGCCGGGGCCATTCTCAGTTGTAACTCTTTTGGGAAACCCTCATCTTTATGTACAGTATGCTCTCCCGGCCTTGTCTCGTTTTGCGTGTTGTGTGATATGTCTGTTTGTTGCTTCTCAATTTTTAGTCTGCCAGCTTTCTGTGGTAAGTTTAGAAGCCAAAAGCGCTTAGAGACTGAGTACCTTAAGGTTTTTCCGTGAGTTTCAGGAAATAATGAGAGGAGGATGACTGCACACTCCAAACAGATGTCTCCCGGCCTGGGTGATCCCTTCCAGACCTCACCTCTGTGGGAACAGTGTGGCTGCTGTGTCTTCCTTTCTTGATTCTGACTAGGAGATGAACCTGTTAGAAACGACATCATGACTCCAACTTTCTATTATGTGCCCTGTGCCATTTAGAGTGGTCATAGAGAAAGCCAGTATCATCACTCATCACCTTACCGTCTTTGTCGGTAAATGACTTGTCTGGAATCCTCCAGCTATACCTTAGGTAAAAACAAGTTGAACACTGTGTCCTTCAATTGTGTTTCTGGGAGCAGTTTCTGGTTGTGTCCCCAGTCACTGTTAGAGCTGATATAGTCTCATGACACATACCAGTTTTATACCAAAACACTTGCATGAAATCTGTTATGTGAATTTCTCCCTTTTTCCATTGCACATAATGACTCTGTGTCTTGTAGTATGCTTAAAGTCAGAATTCCCTATGAATTAAGATGAACACATTTGAGCTTTGTAGACATTCACCACAAGTAACTCGTTCTTCACAGAAGACTCTCCTTCCCCTGCAAGATTCCAGGCATCCTCCACTGCCCAGAGGTCTCCGAGGCCTTTGACAACACTTCAAGAGGGCAGACTCCTTTCTCAGGGAGAGGAGCAGAGGAGGCACAGTGAGGGTCCGGCTGCAGAATATGTTGCCAGGAGTAGCTGTGATTCCATGAGCAGAATATGAGCCATTTATTCCCACTCATTTTTTTGGGTTCTTAATATAGCAAAAGCAGAGCATCTGGAGTTGGCGTAGAGGAGGGATGCAGGGTGAACCTGGACATCGATGGCTGCCTGTCTGGAGAATGCTACTTCATTAATCTGTAATTACTTCTGTGAACCCGTTAGGACAGGACCGTTGCCATTTTCTTCCACAGACGTGGGCAGTGATGTGTGGTGGCAGTAGGTTAACCTCTTGCATCTACTACCCCAAGCTGTAGGTGCTATCCAGTGGCAGGGACAGAGTTTTCAGGTACTGATGCTACTCTCTTGGATCCTGGTGGCAGAGAAGGTGGCAGGTGCTGACACACTCTTCTCTGGGTTACAGCTGCTTTTGGTATTGGTTCTCTTGTCTGGCATATGGATGTAGCTGTCACTTCTGTTCTGCAGGGCAGTCTGGATCCTGGGGACCTCCTCCGTTAACTGGACGATTCTGCATGCCCTACCCTGGAGACGCCCCACCCCCGTGGACTATTAGGCACGTCCACCTCCTGAACCTTAGTGGCCCTGAGGCCACCCGGAACCCCTCCACCTGCAACACTTGGTAAGATGATCTGAGCACTAGGAGTTGACTTGTAAAACACACTCACCTTATTTTGTTGCTGTTAGGTCCTGGGCCAAGGTGCAGAGGCGGTACCACAGACCATTGTGATGCAAGGGGAATGTGTCTGCTGCCATTACCATAATCCTCAAGTTGCTCAGGATCCCATCTTCGTCTTTTCCCCCACCACGGGTTGGTACAGGCGTCTCTTATAGAGAAGGAATGGGGCCGTATGCAGAAAATCAGACATAGCGCTTCAGCAGAAATGCCCTGTACACAGTCCACGTGCTGCGATCTGTGAGGCATGAGGCACAACGGAATGTATGTCCATTTAGTTGTGCCCCCAGCCATCCATAGTTGTTCGATGAGTGATGAATACATCTGAGTCAGGGCTTTTAGGAGTCTTCATCAAGTTATAAGGGATGGTTCTTCAAGTTCTTTTTGGGTATCACCAGAGGCATGTGGGACACCCTGTGCATGTAATTTGGGATCTCACTGGGACAAAGACTTTAAGTTGTCGGAAGTATGAGGGGAGGGTTTTTTGTTTTGTTTTTGACCTCCCAACAGTCTACTCAAATCAGAATAAACCTGCATCCCTTCTGGGGCTTTTTGAAGATCCAGAAGTAGGTATCACAACCAAGAGTGACATCGACACTGGCTCTGCCAAAACTGCCGAGAAGCACAAAGTAAATGCTGTGGCCATTTTCAGTTCTAAGTCTTTACGGACTGCCACATCTTTCTGTACAGGACACTCTCCTGCCATTGTCTCTGGTTTGTGTGTCGTATGGTCTGTCTGCTGTTTTTTTTTCCCCCCAAATGCAAAACATTTACTGCCGAGTCTACGGGCTTCCCTGTTTCCCAGCTGGCATCTTTTTGTGGTAACTTGAGCAGCTAAGCATGCCTAAAGGTGGGGGCCATAGAGCTTTTCTAATGTGTTCCTGGAATAAATCAAGGAGGATGACACCACACTCCACTTGGAAGTCTCCTACCTTGCCTCATTCTTTGTGGATCTCCTCAATGTGGAATCATTGCTCTTGCTGTGTCTTCCTCTCCTGTTTCCTTCTATTGAGGATTTTAACGTGCTCAGAAAAATCTGTGGGTATCGTTACAATTTGAAAATGCGAACTGACTTCACTCCAACTCATATTTTTGTATGTGTCCTTTACAATGGTCTTAGACAAAGTAAATTTCATACCCATCAGCATTTTGGTAAACATGCTGTCCAGAGTCCCTTCAGGTGTGTCCTGGGCACAAATATCTGAACTATAAGAGGTGGCATATTTGTCATGGAAAACATGCACTGGAACTTAAGTTGTGAAGAGAAAAAATCCAAAAGTACCTGTGTGGCAAGTGCCCACGGTGTCCTTCACTTGTGTTCACATGAGCACGTTCTCTCGTGTCCTGTGTCACAGGTACAGCTAAAACATGGAAACTTACACCAGACATCAAAGTGCATTTGTGTCAATTTTGTCTTTTAGAATTTCAGCTCATTTTTCCAGAGAACACAATTCCCCTGCAAAGTGTACTGCACTTAAGCTGAGAAGTACCTCTGAAGTAAAATAAATTAGTTGAACCCAACTAACATGTATAGGTTACCTGTTTCTCTAAGAGCCCACTTTCCCAGGTCCTCTGCAGGTCCTCAGAATCCCCATCTCCCCATGTGTCTCTGGGCCCATGGATAGCACTTCCAGAGAGGAGAAGACCCCATTGTCGGGACAGAAGTAGATTGGGCACAGGCAGGGGCTTAGAGGCAGAGCTTTGAGCCACGAGGACTATGATTCCATGTGTGGACACTGGTATTGTCATTCCTTCTCATTCTGTAGTTCTTCATATACCCAATAAACAGCCCTTGTGGTGAGGGGGATGAAGGGGGGAGAGTGATCCTGGACACAGATGTCTTCCTATCTGGAATATGCTACTTTTTAAAAAATCTTGTAGAAAAAGGGCCCGTGCTGTTTCTACGTTTCCAGACACGTGGGGACACTAGTATTCCCCACCCCAAAGCTGTAAGTGGAACCCAAAGTATGGGTAGAGATTTTGGTGCTGATGTTGCCCTCTTGGAACCTGGTGGTGGGGAAGCTAGTAGGATATGAGCACTGCTGCTTTGGGTTTCCGCTTTTTGCTGGTGTTGGTGCTCTGTTCTGTCCTATGAACATACCTCTCATTTCTTTTCCCCAGGCTATTTTGTATGCAAGAGTCCTGGTCCTTTCCCAGGATCGCCTTGCAGGCTGAACCCCGTGGACCACCCTTCACCACCAGTCATGGGCTATGGGCCAACTCCCCCTCCTCTACCAGCTCCTCCACCAACTCTATTTGTTAAGATGACCTGAACTGGCTGAGTGGCTGGTAAAGTATATTCATCTTCTTCATGATTGACTTTGTGGGAATGATGTAGAGACGGTTGTGAGTCTTGGCAATCCAGCTACAAACTGCCTGAGGACACTGTAGCATATCTCAAGTTTCTCAGGCCATACATACAATGGGCAGTGGCATGTCCCTGTAATACAGTGAGCTATACGTTTCTCTTGTCAAATGAAAGAGGAGTTTTTACACAAAAGCAGATGTATCACCAGTACTGGGGCGTATGTTGGAGACACAATGTGTTGGGTTCTGTAATGAATGAGGTGCGCCCCTAACTTTTAGAGCACCAGGTGTCCTGTGTGACAGAGGGACATTCATTAAACGATGCAGACCTTGTGATCACCAACATGGAAACACCAGTGAGGATCCAGGGCAAAACCGGGGGAGCCTTGAATCATACAGGAATAGAAGGGAAGTTGAGCACAGTAAGCAGAGTTTGAGGACGTGCAGAGGGGAGGGTGTTAGGGTCAGGGAGATGCAGTTGGAGGTCATTCCGGCCACAGCCTGAGCAGGGAGTGTGAGGTCCATACGGAACTGCTATGTGGGATCGCTGTCAGTGCAAAGTGCACGCAGGTAATCACCTAAAAAGATTCTCGTCTCCCTGGATTTTCCTGAAGGTTCTGGATATTTGTGGGGGGAAAAGAGCCATGGATATATGGGGTATTTAACTTGGTCTTAGGAAAAGGCTGTATGCCCAAGTTCATATCCCTCAAGAGACTAAAAGTGGAGACAGGGTCTAGATCAGCTGAGTCATCCTACAATTCAGGGCTGGCCAGATGACACCACTGCTGGACCCCTGTCATCGCCCTGACTACAGCTTTGCATCTCCTCAAACTTCTCTCACAATATTAGGACAGCTGTGTTATCTGTGAAAACAGGGGTAATATTTGTTTCTAAGAACAAGAGAAAAAGAAGACATTCAGTGCATAAGGCGTCTGCAAAATCTCTGGGAAGGGTCCCCTCACGCTTCTCACAGTTTCCATGAAGATCTCTCCACACAATGATCCTCCAAAAAAGATGGTCACGGGAGTTCATTAAACTAAGACTGTTAACAACTCAGCCCAGGCAGTGGGAATCACTGTTTTAAAAAAGAAGACAATGTCCCTCGTTTTTCTATTAGAATTCGGGCCGTGCCACACCATGAAAGAAAAGATAATTATGAGAATGTGTACATTCAGAGACCTAGATCTGAAGACAATCATTTTCTATTACACATCATCTCACAGATGCAGCCACACACTAAAATGTTCATCTGAGGCCACAGATAAACTACAGAAGACAGAATGCATGTAGGAAAACATAAGATCAGAGGGAAATAAACCAAAAATCTCTTTGCCTTGTAGGACAACTCTTTTGAAATTTGAAGAGGACTATGCACGGTGACAGACAATCGTGTTTGTATATACATTTTAAGAAGGTGTCAGATCTACCTGAATGCTTTCCCTGCCCATCCTGTCCCCTGCACTTTGTCCTTCCTACTGTCTCCTAATCTACCTTTCATCGTTTTGTCTCTGTGTCAGCGTCTGCTTCAAGGCCATCTACTCTCGCTCCCCATTGAGTGCACACAGTGGGGTTCCTGTACACACAGGTAACAAAGTGCCAGAAATGGTGGTGAGGGAGGATAGAAGCAAGATCACCCTTTGTGCAGGGGAACCTGAGGGAGTCTCCCGGGTGATGGGAACTACCTATATCTAGATTGATGGGGTGCTTATGCTCAATTATGTTGGAAATATTCCCTGACTCCATGGTGCCTTGGGGTCAGACAGGTATAATGGTGGAGAAGGGTGAGGACCAGCAGTGACTGTGGTAGAGGAGTGAGGGTCAGACCCATGCCCAGGATGCCAGGTCTCCACAGACAGTACCAAGTGTAGGAGGACTCTGAGGAGCAGAGATTTCTTGATCAGACCCATGGACTACATAATCATCCTGCAGTTTCCTCACTGAGCGATGGCCAGAGCACAAGGACAGCAGCTGGAGGACACCCTGATCATCGCTGGAGTGGAGCAGTGGGCCGGGGGGATTGAGTCAGGGAAAGGGACAGGCAGAAGGTAGTGACAGGGAGTCTGAGAGACAAAGAGAAGAGAAGGGACCCTTCTCTGCTGACTTCACCTACATTTCTGTGTGACCGAAACGAGACCCTTGTCTCGCAGGGAAGGGAAGAGGGCTGGCAAAACACCCAGTGACATACTCAGCTCAAGTGCCCAGGGTATCTGCCTTGCTCTTGAGTACCTAACACAGGAAGCACGTGCTTTCTGTCATGATTGGAACTGCAGCTCGTAGCATTTAGTGAAAATCAATCCAATTATGCATCCCTCAGCATTAAAGTACTCCAACAAAATTAAGTGCACACACTGAAAGATACAACGCAGGATCAAGTCCAAAGGTAGATCGACAGCAATACTTACGGGAATACAGTCTATCTGAAAAGGAGGTAGGTACCCTAGTGCAGATCTTCAGACACCTGGCCGATATCTGAAAACGTAAAAAAAAATAAAAAAGTCCTTACTCCAAAAGCAACATTAGCGCTAGACACAAAGGGATCATGATTAAGGTTTAGAGAGCAACCATATGACTTCATGGTGCTGTATCCATGAGAACAAGTCTCATCAAATTATACCCTTTAATTTGAGGCTCTTTGTTATATGTACATTATACCTCATTAAAGAGAGTTTCAAAGCACAAAATACTAGAAGCAAATGTGGGAACGTTCCTTTCTAATCCTGAAGTGCATGGATGAGATGAGTCTGTCTCCCATGTCTCAAAAATCCAAAATAATACACTTAAAAAATTAATAATAGCAGACTAAGCAGACCCTGAGCTCACGCTGTCCCATGTTTTCAACTGCATAACATCCACATCCAAGTCCATGAACCAGCGAGGGATCCAAGACTGGCACAACAAACTCCACACCTAAATAGAAGCTGCAGCAGGAAGGTCAGAAAGTTGGAGGCTGGCTGCCTGCAGAAGGAGCAGAGAAAGTGAGCCCTCACACGGGGGAGCTGACACAGGGAAGACTAACCTCCATAACATTTGGTATTAAAACCCAGAGGGGCTGAATTCCCTTGAGTTTACATCCTGGTGCTTTGGAGGTCAGCCGACCCAGCACCGGGTGATCCAGAAGGATGAGTGATAGCCAGGTCCCTGCCTGTGTAGAGACGCAACGTAAACATGGCATTTCACACAATGCTTAGGCCACAGGAGACACATGTATTCATGCTGATTCTTGACTCAGCTGGCCTGCCTGGGTCCCACTGACATCACTGAGAGCAAGCAGAGCCCACAACAGACACGCAATCAGTGCAGACCCTTGCATGCACTGAAAGGAAAAGTAACCCAGACACAACAGCAGGGAGAGAGCAATACCCATACGATATCCTCCTGAAGGTCCAGGGCCTATAAATGGAGACGTGCACTGCTGAGGACTCCAGGACCTCTTTTTCATAAAGGCATTAATTTCAAGATCAGAAGGCACAGCTGACTTTCTTAACACAGAGAAATAGGGCCAGAGAGACAGACAAAATGGACACACAGAGATGTGTATCCACAATGAAAGACCTAGTCAAAGCCACAGCCAGAGATCTAAGCCAAAGAGATATAAGTAACGTACCTGATACAGAATTTAAAGGAATTATCACAAGGATACTCATTGGAGTTGTGAAATGAGTAGAAGAGTGAGACCCCTGACATAGAGATAAGAAATAACACAGTAGACACTGAGGACACAATAAAGGAGAAACATGCTTGCTGGAATGAACAGAGGGATGGAAGAAGCAGGCGAACAAACTAGTGACCTCGAAGACTGATCACATTGAACCAAAGAGAGAGAACAGAATTCTGCAACGTGAGATGACACTAAGGGAACTCAGTAACTACAAGAAAGATAATAGTATTCGTATTGTAGGAGTCCAGAAGGAAGAGAAAAGGGGGAAGAAAATGTATTTGAGGAAACAATAGCTGAAAACTTCCCTCATTGGGGGAGGGACACAAACATCCACATCCAGGAGACTAGAGAACTCCCGTCAAAATCAGGCCAACACACAAACCTACTGTAAACAAACTTACAAATTAGGGTGAGAATAAAGAAAAACTCGTAAAAGCAGCAAAACAGTCCTTAACTTACAAGGGAAGACCCATGAGGCTAGCTACATATTTCTGAACAGAAACTTGGCAAGCCAGAAGTGAGTGACATCACATATTCAAAGTGCTGAATGGAAAAATCAGCGGCCAAGAATACTCTATTCAGCAAGGCTATCTTTCAGGATGAAGGAGACACAGACTTTCCCAAACAAAAACTAAAGGAGTTTGTACCACTAAACCAGTCCTGCAAGAAATATTAAGAGGGATTCTTTGAATGGAAAGGAGAGACCAACAGTGACAGTATAGAGGTAGAACACACAATTCAAGTAAAAAATGAACATTTCTGGAAAAAAAATCTATTAAAGAAATCAGAGAAATGGATTTGAACTATAATAACATCTACCAAAAACCTAGGGAGGAGAAAGTAATGGGTTCAAAGGTAAATGACCATCAACTTAATACAAACTGCTAAATGCAGAAGAGGTTATATAAACATCTAACAGTAGCCATATCCTAAAACCAGTCATACGTATGCTAAGAATAGAGATAAGGAAATAAAAATATATCACTAAAGAAAATAAGCAATACATGAAAGAAAGGCAAGAAAGGATCAGAGAAACTCATTAGAAACCACAACAAAACAGGCAATAAAATGGCAATACATAGATACATATCAATCAATTTTGAGGGAAATGGAGTGAATGCTCCAATCTAGAGAGGTAGGGAGTAAGAATGGATGAAAAAACAAAACAGATTCAGATGCCTACAAGAGACCCACTTTACACCTCAAGAATGATAGTGAGGATAGAGAAACATCACACAAATGAATGTCAAAAGAAAGCTGGAGTAACAATACTTGTATCAGAAAAAAATACACTTAAAAAAGTACATAACAAGAGACAGAGGAGGACAGTCTATAACAGTAAATGGTACAATCCAAAAAGAAGACATAACAACTGTAAATATATCCCACAATTGAGTGGGATTTATTCCCAAGCTACAAAGGTGGTTCAATATTCGCAAATCCATCAATGTGATACAATACATCAACAGGAGAAAGGCTAAGAACCAGATGATCGGGGCATCTGGGTGGCTCATCCTTTAACAGTCTGAAATCAGCTCGGGTCATGACTTCATGATTCCTGAGTTCATGTCCCGCGTCAGACTCTGTGCTGAAAGCTCAGATCCAAGAGCCTCCTTCGAATTCTATGTCTCCCTCTCTCTCTGCCCCTCCCCTGCTCACGCTCTGCCTCTCTCAAAATTAATAAACGTTAAAAGAAAAGAACCATACAGTCATTTCAATACATGCAGAAAGGAACATTTGCAAAGTACAACATCCGTTCATGCATGTAACCCCCTAAAGTAGGTTTACAGGAAACATACATTAACGTCATAAAGGTTAACTATAAAAACCCTGCAGTTATAATCAACCTTAATGGGGAACATCTGAGAGCTTTTCCTGTAAGGTCAGGAAGAAGACAATGATGTTTACTCATACCACTTTTAGTAAACAAATTACTGGAAGTCCTAGCCCCATCCAGCAGACAAACGAAACGAAACGATTTGCAGACTACATGACACTATATATAGAAAACCCTAAAGAGCCCACCCAATAACTCTTAGAACTGATAAATGAATTCAGCAATGTCACAGGATACAAAATCATTGTACAGAAATCTGTTGCATTTGTAGACAATACGGAAGCAGTAGAAAGAGACATTAAGAAAACAGTCCCATTTACAGTCATATGCCAAAAATAAGATATCTATGAATAAATCTAACCAAAGTGGTGAGCGACCTATACTCAGAAAAGTATAAAACAGTGATGAAAGAAATTCAAGATGACACAAAGAAATGGAAGGACATTCCGCACTCATGGATCAGAAGTACAAATATAGTGAAAATGTCTATACTTCCCAAAGCAATGGACAGAATTCATGGAATTTCCATCAAATTACCGACAGCAGTTTTCACAGAACGACAACAGTCCTAAAATTTGTATGGAACCAAAAAAGCCCGCAATATTCAGAGTAAACAATCTTTATGTGAAGTGATAATTATGGATGGCACTATGCCTCTGGATCTTCTGCTCCAAAACACAATAACTCTGGCTTAAGCATTTGAACAAACGTTAGGCATATCCCAGCCAAGGATCATTCTACAAAATACATTGTACCAACGTACCCTCAACACTTTGCACCTTATGAAAAATATGGAAAAATCTAAAAATTGTCATGGCCAAGTGGAGCCTAAGGAGATGGGATGAGTCTGGGCTAGGAGAGGTTAAAACCGAAGCAATCTGAATACAAATATAAACTTTACTTCATACTACCATATCTCTTTGATACCTTGATTGTGATCATGTACCAACCATTATGACATCAATAGGGAGAAAACAGTCTGATGTATGTGGATACTCAGTATTATCTTCCCAATTTTTTTTGGTAACTAGAAACCCATCATGAGAGAATAGATTATTAGTAATCATGTTTTTTCTACACATAAGAGTATATAACTAGTTCCAGTATTAGTTACTAGTGATGTACATGTACCTATTCTTGTTCTTACTATTGTTTAATTTAAATAATAGCATTCATGGTACAGAAAACTGAATGCATGATAAACACTTCATAGAAACATCTGGCTTTACATATTTTAAGATAATAACGTATGTATATACCACTCTATTATGTGGTATGTAAATTGTTTTTCTGATCTTGAACGAGCATGTCATTGAATGGCTTTCCATAAAGGTGGTTATGCTAGATCATGAATGATTCTCAGATTTTATAGGATGTACGTCACATCATGCCTGAACATTGTCAAAAATAAAAACACACACGCGGACAGATGAAGCATTGTGACTGGCTCACTTATTGTAAAGAACCCTTGCTTTAATATTTTCACGTATACTTTTAGCAGGAATATAAGAGAATCAAATATTTCCAAATCAAGCAGATATTCAAAGACTGGAAGAATGATAGGGAGTTCAAAGGGTTTCAGAAGGATAAGATGTGACCATGAAGGGGGAGTCCACAGGCAAGCAGCTTTCTCTGGTCCACACTGACATGTTTGCATGAGGATATGTGACTTGCCAAAGGGTAAGTCCCAGAAGTACCAGAGGGAAAGACAACGCTTTAGGGCGGGGTGACGTGGAAAGGGTGCTTCTGTGCCTAAGAGATGGGTCAGCAACCTGGCTGGGGGTCCCTGCGTCAAAGACTTCAAAGGCCAGCAGTAATCTAGACTCACAAAGATCTTAGTAACATAGATCAAAGTAACTTAGAGCCACAAAGATCTTAGAGCCACAGAGTCGATCTTCAACTATGATTAGGAGATGGTCAGAGTTTCACAGGATACGATCTTTGAGCCGGCAGTAGATGGCTAAAATATTATTTAGGGCTATACATTTAATAAAAAAATGTATGTGTAAAAATTTGGGTTTGGAATGTTAAGAAAAATCACAGGCCCATCATGGAGTTACTTACGTTAAGGCCACATGTCACGAAACCTAATTTCATTCCTGCAGGAATGTAACCTTTCACCGGTCAGCAAATAATTTCCTAGTCAGTACTGGAAATTTAACTGATAGATCCCTGCCATTCCCCTCAGAGAGGCAGTCTTGCCTAAATAAGGTATTCCATGCCACTTTTTTTTTAAAGTTTATTCAAGTTAGAGACAAAGAGAGCACATGCCAGAGAGGGGCAAGACAACAGGGAAAGAGAGAATCCCACAACCAAGAGGTCATGATCTGAGCCAAGATCAAGAGTCAGACACTTAACCAAGCCATCCAGGCACCCCGAGAATCTGGAGTTTCAAAGGTTAGCAGTCTTGGCTGGGATACAGCCATGATGGCACTGGCCTACTCCTGAAAAGAAGGCAGCCAACAACTTGCAGTCAGATGGCATTGAAACAGTGATCTGTACAACGCCTGGTGCACACACTGGAGAGATTATACACTGATCGGGGAGAACATCCCTGAGAAGCAGTGTTCACAATGAGGAGACAAAGAGCTAGGACAGGTGGGCTGCGTGGCACCATTTCCCTGTTCTGCACACCTCCCCCCCAGCAAAAAAAACACAGAGCCATATGCTGGAAACAAGGCAATCCCCACACTGGGTGCCTAAGCTGCTTACACCAACCCCAACTTCCTGTGTTCTGGAGAGACTGGCCTAGGTCATTGAAGCTTGCCTCTGTCGCAATGGACCTGGCCCATTCCCCAGAACACCAGTGGAAGCCCATGACCAGACCACCTCTCTTGACCAGACAGTTATGCTTCACTTCTAGTGGCAATCGTTTCAAGTCTCATTTAACAAGCAGATCGGAGCAGACCTAGATAAGTCTCACCACATTCTGGCCAAGGACCATACATTGCTCATACAACTGGCTTGAAGGATAGTGCAGCCAGAACATAAAACAGTTCGTGCAACACACACCACAGACACTCCGTGATGTGCCAGGCCCTGGACACTTGATGATCTCCTCTTCATAAAGCCATTCATCTCAGAGGCAGGTAACATAATGAGCTTTGGTAACAGAGAAGGCAAATACTCAACCAAAATGCCAAGACAAGAGGAATGCATCCCAAATGAAAGAACAAGATAAGGTCATGGCCAGGGACATGGAAGGAACACTTCCAAACTCATTCTATGAGGCCAACATGGCCTTGAGTCCAAACTGGACAAAAACCCCCACCAGAAAGGAAAACTATAGACCAATTTCCCTGATGAACCTGGATGCAAAAATTCTCAACAAAAAGTAGCAAACCGGATCCAACAATACATAAAAAGGATTATTCAGGACAATGAGGTGGATTTTGTTCCTGGAATGCACAATAGATTCAATATCTGCAAATCAACTGATGTGATACATCACATTGATAAAAGAAAGGATAACAACCACATGATCCTCTCCATTGATGCAGAATAAACATTTGACAAAATGCAGCAGCATCCTTTCGTGGTGAAAAAAAAAAAAACTCATGAAAGGAGGGATAGAAGTATCATGCCTCAACATGAGACTATCCAGATATGAAAGTCCCACAGCTCATATCATCTTCAACGGTGACAAACTGAGCTTTCCCCCTAAGGTCAGGAACACGATGGGGATATCCACTCTCAGCACTTTTATTCACCATACTGTTGGAAGTCTTAGCCTCAGCAATCAGACATCAAAAAGAATACAAGGTGTCCAAGTTGGCAAGGAGGAATCAATCTTTCCCTGCTCACAGACATGATACTCTCCGTGGAAAATCCGAATGACTCCACCAAAAACCATCTAGGATTGATACAAGAATTCAGGAAAGTATCAGAATATAAAATCAATATGCAGAAGTTGATTGCATTTCTATACACCAGTAATGAATCAACAGAGAAATCAAGGAATTGATGTCATTTACAACTGCACTGAAAACCATAAAATACCCAGGGATAAACCCAACCAAAGAGGGAAAAGATCAGTACAGTTAAAACAATAGAGGGTCTCCTGGGTGGCTCAGTCGGTTAAGTGCTGTCTTCGGTTCTGGGCATGATCCTGCATTTGTGGGATTGAGTCCCTTGACGGGCTCTGTGCTCACAGCTCAGAGTCTGGAGCCTGCCTCAGAGTCTGTGTCTCCCTCTCTCTCTCTGCGCCCCCCCCCACTCATGCACTGTCACTTGCTCGCTCACTCTCTCAAATATAAATAAACATTAAAAAAATTAAAAGAACAAACCATACAACGTCTATAAAAGAAGTTGAAGAAGACATAAAGAAACGAAAAAAAAATCCCATGCACATGGATTAGAAGAACAAATATTGTTAAAATGTCAATACTACCCAAAGCAATTGACAAATTCAATGTAATTCCTATCAAAATAACACCAGCATTTTTCACAGAGCTAGAGACAACAATCCTAAAATTGTATGGAATCAGAAAAGACCCCAAGGAGCCAAAGTAATGTTGAAAAAGAAAAACAAAGATGGAGACATTCCAACTCTGGACTTTATGGTGCATTAGAAAGCCGCAATCATCAAGACAGTATGGTACGGGCACAAGAACAGACACATAGATCAAAGGACCAGAATAGGGAACCCAGAAATGGAGCCTCAAACATATGGCTGAATAATCTTTCACAAAGCAGGAAAGAATATCCAAAGGAAAAAGAAGAGTCTCTTCAGCAAATGGTACTGGGAAAACTGGACAGTGAGAAGTATGAACCTGGACTATGTTCTTAAACTTCTCTCTCTCTCTCTCTCTCTCTCTCTCTCTCTCTCTCTGTCACACACACACACACACACACACACACACACACCTCAAAATGGATGAAAGATCTAAATGTAAGACAGGAAACCATCAAAATCCTAGAGGAGAAAACAAGCAACCTACCTCTTTGATCCTGACCGCAACAACTTCTTGCTTGTCATTTCTCCAGAAGCAAGGGCAATAAAACCAAAATAAACTATTGGGACCTCAAGATAAAAAGCTTCTGCACAACAGAGGACACAATCAGGAAAACTAAAAGGAAACTTAATGGAATGGGAGAAGATATTTGCAGGTGACATATCAGATAAAGGGTTAGTATCCAAAATCTATCAAGAACTTATCACACTCAACACCCAAAAACCAAATAATCCAGAGAAGAAATGGGCAAAAGACATGAAGAGACACTTTAACAAACAGGACATCTAGATTGGTCACACGTGAAAAGATGCTCACCCTCATTCCTCATAAGTGAAATACACATCAAACCCACAATGAGATATCCCCTCACGCCTATCAGAATGGCTAAAATTAACACCTCAGGAAACGACAGATGTTGGCAAGGATGCAAAGGGAAAGTTTTGCAATGCTGGTGGGAATGCAAAATGGTGTAGCCACTCTGGAAAATAGTATGGAGATTCGCTACAAAAAACAAAGTAGAACTGTACTAGGACCCAGCAATTGCCCTACTAGGTATTTACACAAAGGATACATTAATGCTGACTCCAAGTGGCACATACACTCCAATGTTTATAGCAGCATTATCAACAATAGCTACATTATGCAAAGAGGCCAAATGACCATTGACGGATGAATGGATAAAGAAGATGTATATTCATACAATGGAATATTACACGGCGATTAAAAGGAGTGAAATCTTGCTATTTTCAACAACGCGGAGTGAACTGGACTTTATTATAAGTAAAATATGTCAGAGAAAGACACACATCATATTAAATTCCACAGATGAGAGAATTCATAACACCGAAGAACATAGTGAAAGGAAAGCAAAAATAAGATACAAACAGAGATGGAGTCAAATGATAAGACACCATTAAATAGAGGGAAGAAGCTCAGGGTTCCTGGAGGGTTACTGAATAGGGGTATGTGCTAAATGGGTGATGGGCATTAGAGACAGCACTTGGGATGAGTACTGGATATATTTTTGTACTTGACGGATCACTAAATTCTAATCCTGAAACTGTATTCCACTATAAGGTAACTAACTTGGGGTTAACTTTTAAAAAAGAAGAAATATTAAAAATAAGTAAAGAAATATACTACCAGTCAAAAGAAAAGAATATATAAATCGGGCTCTTTTAGTGGAAATGAAAGACCAAAATTGTTACAGATAAGAAAGGATCAGAGAAAAATCAAGATACAATGGTAAAACACCTAGTAGGGCACTAAATATATACCTATCAATAATTACTCTAATGTAAATCGACTAAATGCTCCAATCAAAAGACATTGGATAGGGGGTCAGAATGGACAAGAAAAGAAAAGAAAAGAAAAGAAAAGAAACAAACAAACAAAACAAGGCCTATCTAGGTACTGCCTACAAAGCCTTATTTGGACTTAAGTCACCTGCAGATTTAAATGGAGGGAATCAAAAAACATTTTTCATGCCAACAATATCAAAAGAAACCCAGTACCAATATTTATATCGGGCAAAAAAACTTTAAAATCGAGACTGTAGTTTGGTACCCTTTAGGTCAATACCTAGTAGTAAAATTGCATGCACCCAGTATTTATAGCAGCTTTATCAACAGTAGCTAAATTATGGAGAGCTCAAGTATCCATCAAGTGATGAAGGTATAAAGAAGTTGTGGGGTCTGTGTATGTGTGTGTCTGTGTATTCATGTATATGCATGTGTGTGTGTTTGTATATGTATATACATATATATACAATCTAATATGTATATACATATGTATATACAATCTAATATGTCTCAGCTTCAAAACGAATGAAATCCTGCCATTTCCAACGATGTGGATGGATCTAGATTGTGTTATGCTAAGTGAAATATGTCAATCAGAGAAAGACAAATATATTATTTCACTCATGTGGAATTGAAGAAACAAAACAGATGAAAACATGGGAAGGGGGCAGGAAAAGAGAAGAGTGGTAACAAACTACATGTGTCTCTTAATGATAGAGAAAAAAAAGTGAAGGTTCATGGAGGGAGATGGGTCAGTTCTGGGCTAGATGGGGGACCTATATTAAGAAGAGCACTTGTTGTGATGAGCACTGGGTGTTGTATGTAAGGGATGAATCACTGAATTCTACTCACGAATCCGAGAATGCACTGTATGTCAACTAAGACTTAAATTTAAAAAATAAATAAAGCTGTAACAAGAGATGAAGACAAACACTATCTCATACTAAAGGGGACAACCAAACAAGAAGATCCAATGATTATAAATTTTGATGCCCCAACATGCAACCACCAAGTATATAAAACATTTAACAACAACCATAAAAGAACTCATTTATAATAATATAATGATATTAGAGGACTTTAACACAAAACTCACATCGATGGACAGAACCTGTAAATAGAAATTCAACAAGGAAACAATGGCTTTGAATCACACACTGGACCAGATGGGTTTAACAGATATATTCAGAACACTCCATACTAAAATGGCAGAGTACACATTCTTTTCAAGTGCACATGGGGCACTCTCCATAATTGATCACATTCTAGGTCACAAAACAGGCCTCAACAGGTACCCAAAGACAGAGATCAGACCAAGCATTTTTTCTGACCACAAAGCTAAGAAACTTGAAGTTAACCACACTCACACTCTCACACACACACACACACACACACACAGGGGGAAAGGCAGCTTCTCTCTGGCGACTCAGGAGATGCCAAGTTGCTGCTAAGCTCCCAAGGTCTCCCCTGGGGCGGGCGGCAGAACCCGCTGGAAACACAGCTCTGCTCTCTGTCCTGAGACAGTGGTAGAGGCCCTGTGTCCTCTGGGAGCAGCAGCAGCCCTTCCTGCTCTGAAGTGCCCTGGGTCAGAAAAGCCGATGGTGCGCCCTCTGCTGGCCATCACTGCCTAGGCAGAGGAGCCCGCCCCTCCAGGTCTGTGGTGCTTGAGCTCTCTCTGCTGGATACCATGGGAATTCCTGCAATGTTGAAGGCCCTGGTCGCTCAGCTGAGGGACTGAAGGTGCTCTGGGCAACTCGCCTGTTCTCCACAATGGGAAGGGTCTTAGTGACAGGGCCTGGGACACAAAGAAATCTTTTCCTTCTCCTTTTTTTTGAGTGAAGAATGAAACAGAATTTATTAACATAATGACATCATTTGTAATGTTTTAAGCAATGTCCACAGAAAAATAGACCGCCAATTTACACATGCTGAGCAAGTAATTGTGTTTACCACCAGAGTAGTTAGGTTAGATAAAGAATTGACACCTTTGAGAGGGAGATAACTGCTTCCAGCTATGGAACGAATGAGTCCTAGGGATACAAGAGACAGCCAATGGAATAGAGTCAATCCTGTAATAATATTGTTGCATGCTTTCACAGGATAGCTACACTTGTGCTGAAGTACAATATAATTTATAGACATATGGAATGACTACAATGTATGCCTAAAACTAATACAACAAATGTGTGAAGAATATTTCAATGAAAAGTTGACAGCCTTTACGCTATCTTTAATTTATCTTTTTATGCCAATGAACTATCATTCCTGGGGCGCTTGGGTGGCTTAGTCAGTTAAGCATCCGACTTCCCCTCAGGTCATGATCTTGCAGTCCATGAGATTGAGCCTTGCATCAGGTTCTGTCCGGACAGCTCAGAGCCTGGAGCTTGCCCCAGATTCCGTGTCTCCTGCTCTCTCCCCCCTCCCTCCCTCAGGCTCTCTCCAAAAAAGAAAAACAGAAACATTATAAATTAAAAACAATCATTCCTAATTTAGAATCTGTGAAATTCCATTTATACTAGATTCTCTAACATCACCATCTTGATGTAGAGAGCTTATCTGAATAGTCACTAATAATATCTCTGATGACACATATGTGGCAGGGTCAGAATGCAACTTACAGGGAGCTAAACATCTGTTATGAATTTATTGTATGTATCCTTGGCTAACATTTCCAATGAAATGTGCTTTAGTGATACAGATGTATGAAATAATGTCCATCAGTCAATAGGTCAAATTCCTATAGGACCATTCATTATGCCTTCAATTACTAACTGCCATCTCTTCAAAATTAAAAGAAAGCTGGGACAAGAAAGTCTTTGAATTTGATGTAAGACAAGACTATGGTGTTTTAAAAGGTTCACCTACCATCTGGCATCCTCAGTTTGGCAGTGGACAGGAGGATAAAAACCCACGATCTTGATGCACACCACTAGCTCCAGAGGGAGAATATGGACCTTCTTGTCAAATACTTTTTATCAATATCAGCAGTTCAACTCTGCCAGGTTCAGACTGCCGGATCTGGGGGCAACACAATGCCTGATGCCTGGGTTCAGAACATGAGGAAGACCAGCTGGTAGGGAGCTGCGGGGAAATCCAACAGGGCCTGGGGAAGTGAGGGAGATGGGTCCGGCTTCCCTCCCCACAGGGCGGCTCTAGTGTTTACCTGCCAAAGAGCAGCACACTGTCCCTCAAGACATCCCTCCCCACGACAGAACATGAGGCTGTGCCCCCACAATTCCAGGAGAAATGAGGGATACCCATCTTTTCAAATGCAATAGCCTCTGCAAAGCTTGGCCCCAGGGATGTTGGAGTCTTGGAGTCATACAACACTGGTGCCCATGATACCTGCCATTTCTGCCCCAGCACTCAGAGACACTTCATACATCCCCTCTCCCCTGGCCCATCTCACCCCATCCACATTCCTGGACCAGGTCTCTACTTTCTCCTTGTACTTCTTCTTTGTCTCTCTTTATCTCTAACCACATCACTCTCTATTTCTTCCTTTCACTCTCTAGGACTTGCCCAATTCCCCTATCACAAATTCAATGTCTCTCTCCCTGCCTGTCTCTTTCTCCACCTCTCCCCAGGCTTCAGGATATCTGCTTTCTGCATGGAGCCCTGTCCAGGAGCACAGGGCACTCCTGTCTCTCCCTCTCTCATGTCTTGTTTTGTCCCAGGCCCTGATCACAATGGAGGAGAATCCCCTGTACAGCAGCTGCTCATGTTGACATTTGCTAGAGCAATGCTGGCAGCATGTGGACAGCCAGACATTTACCCTTGGTGGCTAATCCATGACCCAAAAGCTTCTGGAGGGCTGGCTGCTTCCCTAAGCTGGGAGGAAAAAGGGGCTCAGAGGTTTCGGGGTGCCTGGGGCAAAGTGGATTGGCTTGGCCGATGTAGAAGGAGCCATATGCTTACCCACAACTCTCCTGGGTGGTGTCCAAGGAACCTATCTCAGACCATGGAGCTCTGCCCTCCCGATTCCTCAATAAGGCAACAGGGGAAGCTTTGTGGGACATCATGTGGGACTCACCACAAAAGCTGCGCCATTTGCCCCCTTGAGGCCACCTAGATTGGTGCTATTGGTGCTATTGGAAGCTGGTAAGGTGCACAAGGGCACAAGAGCTGAGTTAATGCAGGGCCTCCTTACCGGTCTCCTGAATCCATTACTCACCATCGGAAGAGACCCTTTCCTGGAGACAGATACCTGTCCTCCTCATCAGCACGAACCCCATCAACTAGCACGCACGCCATGTGGTCATGAGTATCTATCTACAGATATAACAACCATCACCAGATCTCCCTAAAGGATGTATCCAACTCCTCAGATGGAACTATAGGTCCCTTCCAGGCATTACAACCCCAAAGAATGATCTGTCTTCTTCCACCAATCCTGTACATGCTATGTGTTGGCTGACTGCATATACAGGAACCCCAAAGTGTACGCTTGATGGGGAACGAGTGTTATTTTCCTGGAAGCTGACGCTGACACAGAAACACAACTGTGACAAGTGTATTAGGGGACATTAGGAAGGACAAAGTGGAGTGGACAGGGTGGGCAGGGAAAGCATTCAGACCAAGGGGCGGATTAGACACAATCTCTAAATATATAATAACCATAGCTGGTTTGTAATGGTTCAGTGTTCTCTCCAAATTTCAAATGGATTGTCCTCTACGTCAAAGTGATTTTGACTTATTGCAAAGGGATCTTCTGTTCTCCTCTATGCATTTTGTCTTCTACAATACATCTGTGGCCTTGGATGAGCACATATTTGTGTGGCTGCATTTGTATGTCTACCTCAGATCTTAGATGTAGATGCCTGAATATACACATTCTCATACTTATCTTTTCCTTCTTTGTAAAGTAGGACCTGAATTTTAATAGAAAAAACACAGGGGTCGTTGTTGTATCTTTGGAAACAGGAATTGCCAATCTCCCAACCTCAGGCATTATACCCTTAGTTTCATGAAACTGAATGAACATCTGTTGATGATCTTCTGTGTGCAGATACATTCATTTCCACCCTGAGAAGGGTGAATTCACACTCATCCCATACATTTTACAAATTCCTTATGTGCTTAACCACCTCTTCATCGCGCTGACCTCAGAGACCAACATTGTTCCTGCTTCTCAGATTACAATGCTGAGGCTCTGAGATGGCCCCACTGAGAGCTGGCATTAGGGCTTAGACAGCAGGATCACAGGCAGTGCCTCTGGAAATTGTGAGGGAAGTTTCAGAGATGTACACCTTCATGCAGGGTCATGACAGTAGGTTCAGGGGTGCGGTGACAAGATTCCAGCAGGGGCGTTTCCTGGTCAACCCTGATTTCCCTGGTAAGAGTCTGATTCAGGCTGAAGGCCAAGGAAGCCACACAGCTAATCTACAACCTTTCATCACATTTAGTCTCACAGAGGCACACAAACTTAGGCAGACAAGCATCCCATAAGAACCAAGGAAAACTACAAATCTCCAGGGAATTCTTTCACAAGGATCCAGAATCTTCAGGAGAACCTCCAAGAGAAACAACAGTCTTTATTTAGATAATGAACTGGGTGCACTTTGGCCACAATGACATTTCAGAGATGATACCTGCATGGACTATCCTTGAACCCATACAGCAGCTCTGTGTGGATGCCGCTCTGCGCTCACTATCCCTGCCCAGGTTGTGGGCCCTGCCACAAATGGCCTCCAACTCGATCTCACTGAGTCCAACACCCTCCTCTCTGTACCATCTCAGCTCTCCCTTCTCATGCACAGTCTCCAATTCATTTCCATGAGTTTCATGTCTCCATCTCTTGTACTTGAGGACCCATTACTGGAGCTGCCATTATTGTAGACCAGAAGCTCCATGTAATTTAACGCACGTGACTCTCTCCCCATTAGGACAGTTGAAGCCCCTGATGGTAAGGGTTTGCCTCATCTCTCACAGAGCCAGGGACATGGACTGTGTGCTGGGCACATCTGCAGAACTGATATGCCTGCTTTTCTATTAAAAGACTCTTTCCTTCTCCACAAATGATATATGCAGCCCAGCTCAGTAATGGAAATGACACAGCCCAACATATGTATGTCCTGAGAAACTTGAGGAATCTTAACAGTGTCCACATCCAGCAGCACCCTTGCATTACAAAGCGTGTGAGGCCATCTCTCCATCTTCTCAAAGACTCAACAACATAGAAGCTGAACATGCTGAACATGTCAACTCATACAGCTCAGTTTATCTCACAAATAGTCGAGGTGGAGGTGATGGGTACTGTCCCACCATCAAGGAGCTGGAAGCAGCCCATATGGCCCATGAACAGTGATAAATTGTATCTGTGCAGGGTGGACCTGGGAAAGAAGGAGGTCCTCTTGCATCCATAGGGACCTACAGAAGTGACAGGTGTGTTGGTATGACAGACAGAAGCAGAACGCCCACAGGAGCTGAAACACAATGAAGCAGGTGTCAGCACCTGGCCCCTTGTTCATTCATGGGTTCTAGTAGAACAGAGCATCAGTGTCAGAAAACTCTACCCTTCCATGAGGTCCCACCTATATCCTGAAGGTACCAGATGCCACAAGGAAAAATGACTATCACCACACATCACTGCCCATGTTTAAAAATGCAGAAAGCCAAGGAGTCCTGTTCTAGAAGATTGATGGCAGTAATGCCAGTCTAATAAAGGAAAGTATTCCAGAGAGGCAGGCATCTGTGTCCAGGATCTCTCTGGTGTCCTCTTCCACCAGATCTGCAGACTTTTTCTTTGCACATTGAGAACAGACAGAACATGAAGGAATGAAAGAAATGACCAGAACCACACAGAGATCCAGGGCCGCCCCAAGGTCAAAGCTCTACCTGTGATCCCATGCCTGTCCTCACTCTGCTTCCCTCCCTTACAAACACATCTTCTTTGCAAGGCCACAAAGACCTCTGAGGAGATGGGGATTCCTGGAGTCCAGCATTGGGGCCTGGATATGAGTTTTCTGAGGGAAACACATTACCTGTGCATATTCATTGGTCTCAAGTATGTTTATCTTAATTCACAGGTAATTCAGCTTTTAAATACAACATGAGTTGCAGAGCTATTTTGTGCCTTTGTAAAAGGGAGGTAGAAATTCTACGTAAAAGAATGAACACAAACATGTCTCAATTTCAGGTGAAAAACTCCCATAAGTTATCATGAGACAAAGTACCAATTACAACTGCTCCCGGGACACAAGAGAACCTACTCCTATAAACACAACTGGAGAACTCTATGAGGTATTGTCCTTGCAAGTAATCACTGATTCTCTGCAGTTCCACGTACATTTTTTATTACACATGCCACTTCTGAAAATTCAGAGTATTTCCACCTAGGGGACAACTGGAGAAATTCTCTATCGTACATTTGCCAACACAGAAGGACCAGTAATGAATTCTGAAATTTTTCTAAGCACCCTCAGCACTGCACAAAGCACACAATATAATGTTGGAAAGAGTTTTTATCAATTCCAGTCATGAGGCTCATAGCAGACCTTCTGAACACATTCATGGCCTACACTTGAAAAGGAAAAAAAAAATGAAAATAATCAGGATAATCCCGTGTAAAGAAGGTGTGGAAGGAGTCAGACGCTCCAGAAGACTTGAGGGTGCAGTGAAGTGTCATCCTCCTCAAGTTATTTCCACAAACACTAAGTGAGAGCCAGGTGGTCCTCAGCCTCTATGCACTTGTGGTGTCCAGAGGCACTAGCTAACATGATGATGTTACATTGGAGAAGCCGGGAGGCTTGTGAGGACATAAATCAAACAGTAAAGACACCAGAAGACCAAAACAACAACAACAACAACAACAACAACAACAACAAAAAAAACCCAAAAAACATACAAGGCCAGATAAAAGTTTCCAGAAAGTATTGCAACTGAAACTGGCAACAGAATTTACCTTGTCTTTTTCTGCATCCTTGGTAGAGACACAACTGATATTTCCCATTGGAGCTGCATCACGTCTTAGGTCTCATAAAGGATGGAGGCGGATGGAGGTTGCATAGACTGTGTGGAAGAAAATCAAACCATCCTGAACAGGTTTCATTCTATTCAACTCATTCACACTCTCGGGTCCCTTACCAGGGACAGAGTGTTTTCCACGTGCCTCGGGTGACCCTTGAGGACAAGAGGGAGATCTGATCCTGTCCCTGGAGGAAGGTTTACAGGGCCCTGGTTCAGGTGTTTTTTAACTAATCAAGCAGCTGTGAACAGCTCAGGTCTCAACTCGCTAGAAAGTATGTTAGGGGTGTGTTTCATCCCTCAGAGAGCCCAGCACATGGTCTCTGTACAAGCTACATCCTAGGGAATGCTATGTCTGTCAGCACGTATAAGGCCTCTTTCCTTCTCTATCAGAGACATGTGTTGCCCAGCTCACTACGTGGAAATGACTGCCCATTTCATGCATGTCCTGAGAAACTTGAAGAACCTTACAACGTCCTCACTCAGGCTGACCTGAAAGCCCTGTGGTGCCATCAATGCATCTCCTCCAAACACATAACAAGTAGAAGACACAACGTGTTTTATAAGTCAACTCATACTAGTCATATCATCTTTCCACATGGTGGAGGAGGAAGGTGAGGTCCCAGAGGACCCCAGTTTGGAGAAGGTGGGAGTGGTCCATAGCCCATGGGCGGTGATAAATGTCAGCCCACGGGGTATGACATGGAGGGCACTTCTGGGAAAGGAGGAAATATCCTGGAAACCACGTGGACCTGCAGGACAGAAATTAAACTTTTGAGATGTGTTAGGGTAAAAGGTGAAAAATTCAACACCAACCCCAACACTAACATACCTGAACCCCAATGAAGCCGAATGGCACCTGTCTCCTTCCTCTCCACCTGGTTTCAACAGGGCAGCATCAGTGCTTCTAAACTCCACCCTTCCCACTGGGTCCCACCTAGAATTTCTAAGAGTTGGAGGAGGCAAAGCAGTGCATTGCTGGCAGCATGGTACTAGCTGTGTCTGCAAATGTGGGGAAGGAAGTGGCTAGTCTTAAAGAATCAGAGGGATAATTCCAGACTACTAAAGAAAGTCTGTTCCACACACACACAGTCTTCTATGTCCAGGACTACTTTCCACCCAGCCCTTCACCACCTCAACAGCTCCGTCTTGGCATAGTAAGAGCGGAAACGATGAGGAAGAATTTTGTTTCCATACTATTCATTTACATCTTTAATCCATTTCAAGTTAATTCTTGGAGTGGTATAACATAAGGTGCTAAACTTTATTCTTATGCACGTGTATATCCAATTTTCCCAGCCCCAGTTATTCAAGAGAATACCCTTCTCCACTATGTATTCTTGACTCCCTTGTCAAATACTAGTTGACTGTTCGTGCAAGGGTTTAGTTTGGGCTCTCAATTTCCGTTCCATTGTCTTGTGTGTGTGCTTATGCCAGTGACATAACTGATTTCTTTGTATTAGAATGCAGCTAGAAATCGAGAAGTGTGATGCCTCCCATTTTGTTCTTTCTTGCGTTGGCTACTTGGGGTCTTTTTGTGGTTCCAAATACATTTTAGGATATGTTTTTCTAATGGCATAAAAATTGCATTGGAGTCTTGATAAAGATTGCACTGAATCTCTAGATGGCTTTGGGTAATATGGACATTGTATCTATATTAATTCCTCTGAAAGACAGACGTGGGATGGCTTTTCACTGACTTGTGTGTTCTCCTGTTTCTTTCATCCAAATTGAATTTCTTCCGTTTCAGTACATGGGTGTTATAGTTTTCTGTAGAGAGATCTTTCACTTCCTTGGCTAAATTTATTCCTATACAGTTTATTGTTTTTGATGCTATTGTAAATGGATTGTTTTCTTTTCTTCTTAGATAATTTGGTTAGTGTATAGGAAAGCTACAGGATGTGATATAGTGACTTTCTAGTTTGGAACTTTAATGTATTTCTTGATATTAACAAGTTCTTTTACACTGAACTTTATTTCATTCTTTTACCTTTTTAAAAAATCATGTTATTTGGGAATAGCTGATACAGTATGTTACATTAGTTTCAGATGAACAACAGAGTGATTGGACAAGTGTATACATTCTGATACACTAACACAGGTGTAGCTACAATCTGTCACCATGCATCACTATTCCAGTACCATTCTCAATGTTCCCTATGCTATATCCTCTATCTATAATTTATTATTCCATAACCAGAAGCCTGCATCACCCAACCCCTTCACATATCTAGGGCATCCTTGTCTTGTTCCTGATCTTAGAGGACAATCTTTCACAATTTCACTATAGAGTATGATGTTAGATATGGGCTTCACATACATGGCCTTTCTTATGTTGAGATATGTTCCCTCTACGCGGAATTTTTAAAGAGTTTTTTAGCACAAATGGATACCAAATTTTCTCAGAACTTTTTTGTGTATCTATTGACATAGTCACAGCAGTTTTCTTTTTAATTTTTAAAATGTATGGGGTGCCTGGGTGGCTCAGTTGGTTGAGCGTCTGACTTGATTCACGTCATGATCTCACGGTCTATGGGTTTGAGCCCCGCATCAGGCTCTGTGCTGACAGCTCAGAGCCTGGAGCCTGCTTCGATTCTGTGTCTCACACTCTCACTACCCCTCCCCTGATCATGCTCTCTCTCTCTCTCTCTCTCTTTCTCTCTGTCTCTTTCTCTCTCTCTCTCTGTCAAAAATAAATAAACATTAAGAAAAATTTAAAAAATGTATTTATTTTGTTAACTTTAAATTTACTTATGTATTTCTTTAGTATGTATTTTTTCCATGTTTTTATTTAAATTCTAGTTGGTTAACATACAGTGTAATGTTAGTTTCAGGAGTACAATGTAGTCATCCATCACTTACATACAACATCCAGTGTTCCTCACTACTAGCGCCCTCCTTAGCCGATCACCCATTTAACCCATCCCCCTGCCCACCTCCCTTCTAGTAATCCTCCGTTTGCTATTTATAGTTGAGTCTGGTTTCTGGACGATTTTTCTTTCATTCAATTATGTGAGGGGTCATATTTATTGATTTTCATTTCTGAAACATCCTTCCTTTACAGGGAAAAACCCTACATCGCAGTCAATGATCCTTTTTATGTGATGGTTAATTTGGTTTGCCTGTATATCACTGGGAATTATTCATCTATAGTCATCATGGGAATACTGGCCTATAGTTTTCTGTTCAGGTAGTATCCTTTTCTGGCTTCCTACCAGGGTAATTCCAGTCTCATGAAATGAGTTTATGGTGTTCATTCCTTTTGAATCAGTGAGAGGACTGCTGTTATTTCTTCTACAAACGTTTGGTCACATTCACCAGTGAATCTACCTGGTCCTGGGCTTTTCTTCCCTGAGAGAATTTCGATTACTGATTCAATTTACTTACTTTGGTTATCTTATTGTATTGATGCAGTCTTCCTTTAATGGGTCTGTGCAAAGCTTCTATTTCTTCCTGATACAGTCTTGGTAGGTTGTGTGTTTCTAAGAACCTATCCATTTCTTCTATGTAGGCGGTTTGCTGGCATCTAATTTAGCCATGGTCGCCTCTTTGTCTCCTTTATGTTTCTTTGGTATCAGGTGTAATGTCTGCCCTTTTATTTATAATTATTTTGAGTTGGGTCCTCTCTGTCTTAGCATAGTCTACGTATAATCTTGAAATTTTTGTTTCACTCTTCAGAAAACCCACTGTTGACCTTCTTCATATTTTCTATTGATTTCATGGTCTCAGTTTCATTGGTTTCCACTCTCATATGCATTACTTCCTCCCTTTTGAGAACATTGGACATAGGTAGATTGTTGTTTTTTTCTAGTTCTTTTAAATTAAAGGTAGGTTGTTCATTTGAATCCCAAATCTACCCTCCACACATGCAAAACCAGTGACTCATCAGAGAACCTTCAATAGGTCTCTTCTGCCCTATTTCTCATTCTCCAAACTCTGAGAAATGGAACCAGAAAATTTATTTGAAGACACAATAGATGAAAACGTCCTTAATGTGGGGAATGAAACAGATCCAGAAGTAGGAGGCACAAAGAACCCCCAAAATATTCAACAGAAGCAGATCCACATCAAGTCATATAGGAATTAAAATGCAAAATGTCGTGATAAAGAAACAATTTAATAGCAGAAAAACCAAAAGATGACAATTACCTACAAGAGAAGCCCCATAAGGTTATCACTGGATGTTTTTCAGAAGAAACTTTGAAACCGTAAGTGAGCAGCACAGTGTGGTACAGGTGCTGAATGGATAACATCTGCAGCCAGAGAGTCTATCCACAACACTATCATTCAGATGGAAGGAGAGATGAAGAGGTTCCCAAATAAATACTCGGCGAGTTCACAACCAACAAACCACCCCTGAAAGAAATGTTAAAGCGGACACTTTAAGTGGAAAAGAAACACCTAAAGTGACACTATTAACGTGCGAAACGCAAAAGCAATAAAAATGAGTACATCTATAAAACATCAGCCAAAGTATTCGCGATATGAAAGGTTTTGAAATATGACACTACATATCTACAACACGGGGAGGAGAGGAGTAAAGAACTGGTTCAAACTTAAACAACTATCAACTAAATATAGACTTCTATATGCACAAGTGGTTAGGTACAAACCTAATAATGACCACAAATCAAACACCACCAATACATATGCAGACTATAAAGACAAGCAATTTCAACTGTGGTACTAAAGAAACCCAGCAAACCATAAAAAAGAGAAAGAGAAGAAAGGATCAGAAAGATTCAGAAACAACAATCATCAAGTAATAAAAGGACAAGTATATGTCTATCAGTAACTTTGAAAGGAAACAGGATAAATGCTCAAATCAAAGGCACAGGGTGACAGATAGGGGCGCCTGGATGGCTCAATCACTTGAGATTTCAACTCTTGACTTTGGATCAGGCTATGATGCCAGGGTCATCGGAATGAGACCTAATTGGGCTCTGCACTGAGCAAGGAACTTACTTAAGATACATACTGAGTCTCATTCTCTCTCTTGCTCTCTGTCTTCCCCCATTTCCCCCAACCAGCCCTCCCATACCCGAGCTCTCTCTCCTCATAAAAAAAGGCACTGGGTGAGAGAATGAATGAAATATAGGACCTATCTATTCTCTACCTACAAGAGAGTAAGTACAGAAGTAAATTATCAAAAGAAACAGCAGTAGCCATACCTATATCAAATACATTTAAAAATAAAACTCTGAGAGAAAGAAGGAAATATAATGAAAAAAGGTATAATCCAACGAAAGATACAACAATTGTAAACACATATGTGCTCAATCTGAGAGAATCCAATACACAAAACACTGAAAACCTAAAGTAAATAATTGATACTCATACAATCATAGAAGAGCAAAGACATGACCGCAAAGACATCAAGGGAGATATCATTCCATCAGAAAATACACATTTGTATATTTTCTAATAACAGCACGCACATGGGTTCCAGAATTGATGAAGAAATACTCGACATGGAACGTGGAATATCACCATGTCATTTCCAAAGCGAGACGGCAGCTGCACTGGAGGATACCTGTCGCCTACAGTAAGGGTGGCACATACATATGTCTAGCCTTGGAAACCACAGAATAATCTTGACCGGCACACACCCTTGTGACTCCACTCAGCCCTTTGGAGATACACCTGCTATGCTCTGGGGTAACAACCCAGAGCCTCCAGGGAGCTAACCCTAAACCTAATGGTAGCCCTAACTAGAACACTCACCCTACACCTAACCCTATATATCACACTAACTTTACAACACATCCATGTCGGAGCATGTGCCCTCATTTCAGCCTTCCATGGAATTCAAAACACTGATGTCGCTTCGACCCTGGCGACTTCCCTGGACCGAACTATAAACCTCTGACAACACCACGTGGCTGGGGTCCAGAAGCAGTAAAGGGTCACTCGGAAAGGAATGCGGAACCTCACCATGACATTTCCCAGGCCTGACTGCAGCTGCCCGAGAGGATTCCTGAGGCTTACCCTACAGGGGGCCATAGATTTGTGTGAAATAGGAAGCCACAGACTGGTCTTGATCGGCACCCTCCTGTACCCTCAACTCACACCATAACCCCACCACAAAAGGGGACCCTCTACAAAACTAAAGGGGGCCTAGAACCCTACCCTACACTTGAGCATCCCTGTGTCATAGGCCCTGACTTCAGCCCTCGAGGGATATCACAAGACCAGAGTCGGTTCGGGCTTGGCGACGTCCCTGGACCGAACAATAACCCTAGCTAAGGCACTCTCCCCATGGGGACCCAATTCCAACGTCTAACAACACCACGTGCCTGGGGTCCAGAAGTGGTGCAGGCTCACAAGGCATGGAACCTGGAAGCTCAGCATGTCGTTTCCCAAGCCGGGCTGCAGCTGACCCAGAGGACTCCGGAGGCCTCCTCAACCAGGGGCCCATTGACGTGTGTGACCTTGGCAGCCAAAGACTGATAGTGACCTGCACGCTCCCTTGTGCCCTCAACTCAGCCCTTCGGGGAGACCACTGCCCTACTGTGGGTTCAGCACCTGGAGACTCCTGGGACCTAAACCTAACCTTACCCAAAACCAGGACCCTGCATTGAAAACTATGCCAGCCTCGAACCCTAACCCTACATTTGAGCCGCCCCATTGCATGGGCCCTCACTTCAGGCCTCGAGGAAGAATATGAGACCGGAGTCGCTTCGGCCCTGGCGACGTCCCTGGACCGAACCCTAACCCTAGCTAAGGCTCTCTCCTTATGGGGACCCAATTCCAAGGTCGGACAGCATCACGCGCCTGCGGTCCAGAAGCGGTGCAGGCTGACTCGCCAAGGAACCTGGAAACTCACCATGTCGTTTCCCAGGCCCGGCTGCAGCTCCCGAGAGGATTCCGGAGGCCTCCTCGACCAGGGGCTTATCGACGTGTGTGGCCTTGGCAGCCAAAGACTGATCCTGACCGGTAGTCTCCCTTGTGCCCTCAAGTCAGTCCTTTGGGGAGACCACTGGTCTGCTAAGGTTTCGGCGCATGTAGACTCCTGAAAACTAACCCAAACCCTAACCCTACCTCAAACCGGTTGCCTCCACTGAAAACTAAGCCGGCCTTGTAACCGAACCCTAAACTTGAGAAGCCCCGTCTCATGGGCCCTCACTTCAGCCCTCAATAGACATAACGAGAGCGTAGTCGCTTCGGGCTGGTGACGTCCCTTGACCAAACCCTAACCCTAGCTGAGGATCTCTCCCCATGGGGACCCAATACCAACGTCTGACAAAACCACGTGCCTGGGGTACACAGTCGGTGCAGACTACTCGGCATGGAACCTGGAAGTTCACCATGTCGTTTCCCAGGCTCGGCTGAATACGCCCGAGATGTTTCCGAAGGCCTCCCCGACCAGGGCCTGTCGATGTGTGTGGCCTTGTCAGCCAAAGACTGAATCTGACCGGCACCCTCACTTGTGCCCTTAACTCAGCCCTTTAGGGAGACCACAGCCCTGCTCTAGGTTCGGCGCCTGGAACCTACTGGGACATATCCCTAACCCTAAAACTACCTCGATCAGGGAACATCCAATGAAACTTAAGTGGGCCTCGAACCCTAACCCTACACTCCTGTCACCTGGTCGCACGGGCCCTCACTTCAGCACTCGAGGTAGGTCACGAGATCGGAGTCTTTTTGGCACTGGCGACGTCCCTGGACCGAACCCTAAACCTAGCTAGCCACTCTCCCCATGTGGACCCAATACCAAAGTCTAAAAACACCACGGGCCTAGGGTACACAAGAGGTGCAGGCTCACTCAGCATGGAACCTGGAAGCTCACCATGTCTTTTCCAAGGCCAGGCTGCAGCTGCGCGAGAGGATTCTGGAGGTGTCCTCGACTAGGAGCCCATCGACGTGTGTGGCCTTGACAGACAATGACTGAACCTAACCGGCAAACTCATTTATGCCCTCAACTCAGCCCTTCGGGGAGACCACAGCCCTGCTGTAGGTTCGGCACCTGGAGCCTCTTGGGACCTAACCCTAAACCTAACACGACCCTTAACTGGGAGCGTCCACCAAAACGTAAGGCTGCCTTGAACCCTAACCCTGTACTTGAGCCGCCTTCTCACATGGGCTTTCACGTCAGCCCTGGAATGAGATCACAAGACCTGAGTCGCTTCGGCATGGAGATGTCCCTTGACTGAACTCTGATCCTAGCTAAGGCTCTCTCCCCATGGGGATCCAATTCCAACCTCTGAACAAACCACGCATCTGGGGTCCAGAAGCAGTGCAGGCTCACATGGCATGGAACGTGGAAGCTCAGCATGTCATTTCCCAGGCCGGGCTGCAGCTGCCCCAGAGGATTCCAGAAGCCTCCTCGACCAGGGGCCCATCAACGTGTGTGGCCTTGGCAGACAAAGACTGATCCTGGGTGGCACCATCCCTTGCCCACAATTATACCCTTCAGGGAGACCACTGCCCTCCTGTGGGTTCGGCGCCTGGAGACTCCTGGGACCTAACACTAACCGTAATCCTAGCCTGAACCGGGACACTCCACCGAAACCTAAGCCAGCCTCGATCCTAACCCTGCACTTGAGCTGCCTTGTCCCATCGTCTCTCAATTCAGCCCTGGAGGGAAATCATGAGACCGGAGTCACAACCGCCCTGGCAATGTCCCTGAACCGTATCTTAAACTTATTTAAGGCGTTCTCTCCAAGGGGACCCAATTCTTCCATTTGACAACACCACGTGCCTGGGGTACAGAAGCGGAGCAGGCTCAAAAGGCATGGAACATGGAAGCTCACCATGTCGTTTCCCAGGCCCGGCTGCAGCTGCCCAAAAGGATTCCGGAGCCCTCCTCGACCTCGGGCGGAACAACATGTGTGGCCTTGGCAGCCAAAGACGGATCCTGACCGGCACTGTCCCAGGTGCCCTCAACTCAGCCCTTCGGGGAGACCACAACCCTGCTGTGGATTCAGCGCCTGGAACCTCCTGGGACCTAACCCTAACACTAACCCGAAACCTAAGCCTGCCTCGATCCCTAACCCTGCAATTGACCGCCTTCTGGCATGGGCCCTCAATTCACCCTCGAGGGAGATCATGAGACCGCAGTCTCTTCGGCCGTGCCAGTCCCTGGACCAAACTCTAACCCTAGCTAACACTCAGTCCCCATGGGGACCCAATCGCAATGTCTGAAAACACCACACGCCTGGGGTCCAGAAGTGGTGCAGGCTCACGCGGAATAGAACCTGGATGCTCACCATGTCGTTTCCCAGGCCTGGTTGCAGCTGCCCAAGAGGATTCCTGGGGCTCCTCTACAGGGGCCGATCGACGTGTGGGGCCTTGGCAGCCAAAGACGGATCCTGACCGGCACAGTCCCTTGTGCCCTGAACTCAGCCCTTTGCGGAGACCACGACCCTGCTGTGGGTTTGGCGCCTGGAGCTCCTAGGAGCTAACCCTACCCCTAACCCTACCCCGAACCGTGACCCTACACCGAAAACTAAGCCTGCCTCAATCCCTAAGCCTACAATACAGCGGCCTTCTGGCATGGGCCCTCCCTTCATAACTCGAGGGAGATAACGAGACTGGAGTCGCTTCCGCCCACGCGACGTCCCTGGACTGAACCCTAACTGTAGCTGACGCTCTCCCCCATGGGGACGAATTCCAACGTGTTAAACACCACGCGCCTGAGGTCCAGAAGCAGTGCAGGCTGACACGGCATGGACCCTGGAAGCTCACCATGTCGTCTCCCAGGCCCAGCTGCACCTAGCCGAAAGGATTCCGGAGGCCTCCTCGACCACGGGAGGAACAACATGTGTGGCCTTGACAGCCAAAGAGGGATCCTGACTGGCACCGTCCCTTGTGCCCTCACCTCAGCCCTTCTCGGAGACCACCGCCCTGCTGTGGGTTCGGTGCATGGAGCCTCCAGGTACCCACCCTAACCCTAACCCTAAACAGATCCGTGACCTTCCACCGAAACCTAAGCCTGCCTCGATCCCTAATCCTGCATATGAGCCGCCTTCTGGCATGGGCCCTCACTTCAGCCCTCGAGGGAGATCACGAGACCGGAGTCGCTTCGGTCCTGGCGACGTCCCTGGACCGAATCCTAAACCTAACTAAGGCTCTCTCCTCATGGGGACCGAATTCCAAGGTCTGACAGCATCACGCGCCTGGGGTCCAGAAGTGGTGCAGGCTGACTCGGCAAGGAACCTGGAAGCTCATCATGTCGTTTCCCAGGCCCGGCTGCAGCTCCCGAGAGGATTCCGGAGGCATCCTCGACCAGGGGCTTATCGGAGTTTGTGGCCTTGGCAGCCAAAGAGGGATCCTGACCGGTACCGTTTCTTGTGCCCTCAACTCAGCCCTTCGGGGAGACCACTGCCCTGCTGTGGATTGGGCGCCTGGAGCCTTCAGGTACCCAACCCTAACCCTAACCCTACCCCGATCCGGGACCCTCCACCGAAACCTAAGCCTGCCTCGATCCCAAATCCTGCATTTGAGCCGCCTTCTGGTATGGGCCGTCACTTCAGCCCTTGAGGGAGTTCACGAGACCAGAGTCCCTTCAGCCCTGGCGACGGCCCTGGACCGAACCCTAAGCCTAGCTAAGGCTCTCTCCTCATGGGGACCCAATTCCAAGGTCTGACACCATCAAGCGCCTGGGGTCCAGAAGCGGTACAGGCTGATTCGGCACAGAAACTGGAAGCTCACCATGTTGTTTCCCAGGCCCGGCTGCAGCTCCTGAGAGGATTCCGGAGGCCTCCGCGAACAGAGGCAGATCAAGATATGTGGCCTTGGCAGCCAAAGTCGGATCCTGACCGACACCATCCCTTGTGCCCTCAACTCAGCCCTTCGTGGAGACCACGACCCTGCTGTGGCTTTGGCGCCTGGGGCTCCTGGGAGTTAACCCTAACCCTAACCCTACCCCGAACCGGGACCCTACACTGAAACCTAAGCCTGCCTCGATCCCTAACCCTGCAATTGAGCACCCTTCTGGCATGGGCACTACTTCAGCCCTCAAAGGAGATCACAAGACTGGAGTCGCTTCGGCCCTGGCCACGTCCCTGGACCAAACCCTAACCCTAGCTGAGGCTCTCTACCCATGGGGACCCAATTCCAACGTCTGACAACACCACGCATCTGGGGCCCTGAAGCGGTGCAGGCTGTCTCAGCATGGCACCTGGAAGCTCACCATGTCGTTTCCCAGGCCTGGCTGCAGCTGCCCGATAGGATTCCGGATGCCTCCTCCACCACGGGAGGAACAACATGTGTGGCCTTGCAGCCAAAGAGGGATCCTGACCGGCACCATCCCTTGTGCCCTCACCTCAGACCTTCGGGGTGACCACTGCCCTGCTGTGGTTTTGGCACCTGGATCCTCCTGGGAACTAACACTAACCCTAACCTACCCCAAACCTGGACCCTCCCCCGAAACCTAAGCCTGCCTCGATTCCTATCCCTGCAATTGAACCGCCTTCTGGCATGGGCCCTGTCTTCATCCCTCCAGGGGGATCACGAGGCTGGAGTCGCTACGGACCTGGTGACATCCCTTTACCTAACCCTAACCCTAGCTATGGCTCTTTCCCCATGGGGACCCAATTTTAACGTCTGACAACACCATGCGCCTGGGGTCCAGAAGCAGTGCAATCTGACTCAGCATGGAACCTGGAAGCTCACCATGTCGTTTCCCAGGCCCGGCTGCAGCTGCCCGAGTGGATTTTGTAGGCCTCCTCTACCAGGGGCCCAATCACGTGTGTGGCCTTGGGAGACCAAGACGGATCCTGACGGGCACCCTCCCTTGTGTCCTCAACCTAGCCCTTCAGGGAGACCGCTGTATTTCTGTGGGTTCGTCGTCTGGAGCTCCTGGGATCTAAACTTCACCCTAAACCTACCCTCTGTCAGAACCCTCCACTGAAATCTCATCCATCCTCAAAACCTAACCCTCTACTTGAGCCGCCCATCGCATGGGCCCTCATTTCAGGCCTTGAGAGAGATTACACGATCAGCATGGCTTCGGCCCTGGCTATGTCCCTGGACCAAACCCTAATCCTAGCTAATGCTCTCTCCCCCTGGGGACCCAATCCCTACGTCTGACAACACCATACCCCTTGTGACCTGAAGGGTTGCATGGTCATTTGGTATGGTATCTGGAAGCTCACCATATCGTTTCCCATGCCTGTTGCAGCTGCCAGAGAGGATTCCTGAGTCTTCCCCGACCAGGGCTCATAGAGTTGTGTGGCCTTGGAAGAACAGAGTCTGACCCTGCCCGGCACTCTCCCTTGTGCCCTGAACTCAGTCCTTCAGGGAGACCGCTGAAGTGTTCTGGCTTCAGCACCTGGGGCGTCCTGGGACGTAACCCCAAACCTACCCTTAACCAGACACTCCTTCGAATCCTAAGCCGGCCTTGAACCCTATCCCTTCATTTTAACCTCACCTTCACATGAGCCCTCACTTCATCTCTCGAGGGAGATCTCGAGACTGGAGTCACTTCGATCCTGGCTACGTCCCTGGTCCAAACACTAACCGTAGCTAAGTCTCTCTCCCCTTGTGGACCCAATACCAAGGTCTGGCAAAGCACGCGCCTGGGGTTCCAGAAGCGGCGCAGTGTCCCTCGGCATGGTGCCTGGAACCTCACAATGTCATTCTGCAGGCCCGGCTGCAGTTGTCTGAGAGAATTCCTGAGGCCTACCGGACCAGTGGCCCATAGATTTGCGTGGCCAGGAAGCCAAAGACTGAACCTTCCCGGCCCTCTCCTCTGTGCCCTCAACTTAGCCCATTCGGGTGACCACTGCCCTGCTGTGGGCTCAGTACCTGGGGCCTCTTGGGTCCTAACCCAAACCCTATCCCTAACCGGAAACCTCAACCGAATCCTAACCCGATCTTGAAACCTAATCAAACAATTGACCCCCACTGTCTCCTGGTCCCTTACTTCATTCCTCTAGGGAGATCACGAGACTGGAGTTGCTTTGGCCCTGGCAACGTCCTGGACCGAACCCTAAGCCTAGATCAGACTCTCTCCCAATGGGGATGTAAGCAACAAACTATAAATCGTCTATGAGAAAAATTGAAGAAATCCAAAGAAATGGAAAACATTCCATACTCATGTATTAGAAGAACAAACATTGTTAAGATGGCAATACTACCAAAGCAATCGACACACTCAATGCAATCCCTATCAAAATAACACGAGCTTTCTCCACAGAGCTAGAACAAACAACCCTAAAATGTGTAAGGATCCAGAAAAGATACCAAAAGCCAAAGTCATGTTGAAAAAGAAAACCAAGGTGGAAACATGACTATTTTGGATTTATGGTGTATTAGAAAGCTGCATTCATCAAGACAGTATGTACAGGCACAGAAACGGAGACAGACGTCAATGGAACAGAATATGGAACCCAGAAATATACCCTCAAACATAAGGTGAGTAATCTTTGTTAACACAGAAAGAATATAGAATGGAATCAGAGTCTCTTCAGCAAATGGTACTCGGAATACTGGACAGTGAGAATGATGAACCTGGACACTGTCCTTAAACGACACACACACACACACTCACACTCACACACACACATACACACACACCTCAAAATGGATGAATTATCTAAATGTAAGTCAGGAACATTCAAAATCCTAGAGGAGATAACAGGCAATGTACCTCCTTGATCTTGGCCGCAGCAACTTCTCGCTTGTCATGTCTCCAGAAGCAAGGGCAATAAAAACCACAATGAACTATTGGGTCCTGAAGATAAAAAGCTTCTGCACAGCAGGGGACAAAATCAGCCAAACTAAAAGGCAACTGAATGAAATGGGAGAAGATATTTGCAGGTGACATATCAGATAAAGGGTTAGTATCCAAAATCTATAAAAAAACTGATCACACTCAACACCCAGAAACCAAATAATCCCGTGAAGAAATGGGCAAAAGACATGAAGAGACACTTTAAGAAAGATGACATCCGGATTCCAACGTCTGAGAATACTACGCGCCTGGGGTCCAGAAGCTGTGCAGCCTGACTCGGCATGGAATCTGGCAGCTCACCATGTCGTTTCCCAGGCCCGATTGCAGCCCTTGAGAGGATTCACGAGGCCTCCTCCACCAGGGGCGGATCGATGTGTGTGGCCTTGGCAGTCAAAGAGGGACCCTGACCAGCACCGTCCCTTGTGCCCTCAACTCAGCCCTTCGGGGAGACCACTGCCCGGCTGTGGGTTCGGCGCCTGTAACCTCCTGGGGCCTAACCCTAACCCTAACCCTACCCCGAACCGTTTCCCTCCACCGAAACCTAAGCCTGCCTCGTTCCCTTATCCTGCATTTGAGCCGCCTTCTGGCATGGGCCCTCACTTCAGCCCTCGAGGGAGATCACGAGACCGGAGTCGCTTCGGCCCTGGCGACGTCCCTGGACCGAACCCTAACCCTAGCTAAGGCTCTCTCCACATGGGGACCCAATTCCAAGGTCGGACAGCATCACGCGCCTGGGGTCCCGAAGCGGTGCAGGCAGACTCGGCAAGGAACCTGGAAGCTCACCATGTCGTTTCCCAGGCCCGGCTGCAGCTCCCGAGAGGATTCTGGAGGCCTCCTCGACCAGGGGCTTATCGACGTGTGTGGCCTTGGCAGCCAAAGAGGGATCCTGACCGGCACCGTCCCTTGTGTCCTCAACTCAGCCCTTCGGGGAGACCACTGCCCTGCTGTGGGTTCGGCGCCTGGAACCTCCTGGGACCTAACCCTAACCCTAACCCTACTCCGAACCAGGACCCTCCACCGAAACCTAAGCCTGCCTCGATCCCTAATCCTGCATTTGAGCCGCCTCCTGGCATGGGCCCTCACTTCAGCCCTCGAGGGAGATCACGAGACCGGAGTCGCTTCAGCCCTGGCGACGTCCCTGGACTGAACCCTAACCCTAGCTAAGGCTCTCTCCTCATGGGGACCCAATTCCAAGGTCGGACAGCATCACGCGCCTGGGGTCCAGAAGCGGTGCAGGCTGACTCGGCAAGGAACCTGGAAGCTCACCATGTCGTTTCCCAGGCCCGGCTGCAGCTCCCGAGAGGATTCCGGAGGCCTCCTCGACCAGGGGCTTATCGACGTGTGTGGCCTTGACAGCCAAAGAGGGACACTGACCGGCACCGTCCCTTGTGCCCTGAACTCAGCCCTTCGGGGAGACCACTGCCCTGCTTTGGGTTCGGCGCCTGGAACCTCCTGGGACCTAACCCTAACCCTAACCCTACCCCGATCCAGTACCCTCCACCGAAACCTAAGCCAGCCTCGATCCCTATTCCTGCATTTGAGCCGCCTTCTGGCATGGGCCCTCACTTCAGCCCTCGAGGGAGATCACGAGACCGGAGTCGCTTCGGCCCTGGCGACGTCCCTGGGCCGAACCCTAACCCTAGCTAAGGCTCTCTCCACATGGGGACCCAATTCCAAGGTCGGACAGCATCACGAGCCTGGGGTCCAGAAGCGGTGCAGGCTGACTCGCCAAGCAACCTGGAAGCTCACCATGTCGTTTCCCAGGCCCGGCTGCAGCTCCCGAGAGGATTCCGGAGGCCTCCTCGACCAGGGGCTTATCGATGTGTGTGGCCTTGGCAGCCAAAGAGGGATCCTGACCGGCACCGTCCTTTGTGCCCGCAACTCAGCCCTTCGGGAAGACCACTGCCCTGCTATGAGTTCGGCGTCTGGAACCTCTTGGGACCTAACCCCAACCCTAACCTTTCCCCGAACCGTTACCCTCTACCGAAACCTAAGCCTGCCTTGTTCCCTTATCCTGCATTTGAGCCGCCTTCTGGCATGGGCCCTCACTTCAGCCCTCGAGGGAGATCACGAGAGCGGAGTCGCTTCGGCCCTGGCATCGTCCCTGGACCGAACCCTAACCCTAGCTAAGGCTCTCTCCTCATGGGGACCCAATTCCAAGGTCGGACAGCATCACGCGCATAGGGAACAGAAGCGGTGCAGGCTGACTCGGCAAGGAACCTGGAAGCTCACCATGTCGTTTCCCAGGCCCGGCTGCAGCTCCCGAGAGGATTCCGGAGGCCTCCTCGACCAGGGGCTTATCGACGTGTGTGGTCTTGGCAGCGAAAGAGGGACCCTGACCGGCACCGTCCCTTGTGCCCTCAACTCAGCCCTTCGGGGAGACCACTGCCCTGCTGTGGGTTCGGCGCCTGGAACCTCCTGGGACCTAACCCTAACCCTAACCCTACCCCGAACCAGGACCCTCCACCGAAACCTAAGCCTGCCTCGACACCTAATCCTGCATTTGAGCCGCCTCCTGGCATGGGCCCTCACTTCAGCCCTCGAGGGAGATCACGAGACAGGAGTCGCTTCGGCCCTGGCGATGTCCCTGGACCGAACCCCAACCCTAGCTAAGGCTCTCTCCTCATGGGGACCCAATTCCAAGGTCGGACAGCATCACGCGCCTGGGGTCCAGAAGCGGTGCAGGCTGACTCGGCATGGAACCTGGAAGCTCACCATGTCGTTTCCCAGGCCCGGCTGCAGCTCCCGAGAGGATTCCGGAGGCCTCCTGGACCAGGGGCTTATCGACGTGTGTGGCCTTGGCAGCCAAAGAGGGATCCTGACCGGCACCGTCCCTTGTGCCCTCAACTCAGCCCTTCGGGGAGACCACTGCCCTGCTGTGGGTTCGGCGCCTGGAACCTCCTGGGACCTAACCCTAACCCTAACCCTACCCCGAACCAAGACCCTCCACCGAAACCTAAGCCAGCCTCGATGCCTAATCCTGCATTTGAGCCGCCTTCTGGCATGGGCCCTCACTTCAGGCCTCGAGGGAGATCACGAGACCTGAGTCGCTTCGGCCCTGGCGACGTCCCTGGACCGAACCCTAACCCTAGATAAGGCTCTCTCCTCATGGGGACCCAATTCCAAGGTCGGACAGCATCACGAGCCTGGGGTCCAGAAGCGGTGCAGGCTGACTCGGCAAGGAACCTGGAAGCTCACCATGTCGTTTCCCACGCCCGGCTGCAGCTCCCAAGAGGATTCCGGAGGCCTCCTCGACCAGGGGCTTATCGACGTGTGTGGCCTTGGCAGCCAAAGAGGGATTCTGACCGGCACCGTCCCTTGTGCCCTCAACTCAGCCCTTCGGGGAGACCACTGCCCTGCTGTGAGTTCGGCGCCTGGAACCTCCTGGGACCTAACCCTAACCCTAACCCTACCCCGAACCGTTTCCCTCCACCGAAACGTAAGCCTGTCTCGTTCCCTTATCCTGCATTTGAGCCGCCTTCTGGCATGGGCCCTCACTTCAGCCCTCGAGGGAGATCACGAGACCGGAGTCGCTTCGGCCCTGGCGACGTCCCTGGACCGAACCCTAACCCTAGCTAAGGCTCTCTCCTCATGGGGACCCAATTCCAAGGTCGGACAGCATCACGCGCCTGGGGTCCAGAAGCGGTGCAGGCTGACTCGGCAAGGAACCTGGAAGCTCACCATGTCGTTTCCCAGGCCCGGCTGCAGCTCCAGAGAGGATTCCGGAGGCCTCCTCGACCAGGGGCTTATCGACGTGTGTGGCCTTGGCAGCCAAAGAGGGATCCTGACCGGCACCGTCCTTTGTGCCCTCAACTCAGCCCTTCGGGGAGACTACTGCCCTTCTGTGGGTTCGGCGCCTGGAACCTCCTGGGACCTAACCCTAACCCTAACCCTCCCCCGAACCAGGACCCTCCACCGAAACCTAAGCCTGCCTCGATCCCTAATCCTGCATTTGAGCCGCCTCCTGGCATGGGCCCTCACTTCAGCCCTCGAGGGAGATCACGAGACCGGAGTCGCTTCGGCCCTGGCGACGTCCCTGGACCGAACCCTAACCCTAGCTAAGGCTCTCTCCTCATGGGGACCCAATTCCAAGGTCGGACAGCATCACGCGCCTGGGGTCCAGAAGCGGTGCAGGCTGACTCGGCATGGAACTTGGAATCTCACCATGTCGTTTCCCAGGCCCGGCTGCAGCTCCAGAGAGGATTCCGGAGGCCTCCTCGACCAGGGGCTTATCGACGTGTGTGGCCTTGGCAGCCAAAGAGGGACCCTGACCGGCACCGTCCCTTGTGCCCTCAACTCAGCCCTTCGGGGAGACCACTGCCCTGCTGTGGGTTCGGCGCCTGGAACCTCCTGGGACCTAACCCTAACCCTAACCCTACCCCGAACCATTACCCTCCACCGAAACCTAAGCCTGCCTCGTTCCCTTATCCTGCATTTGAGCCGCCTTCTGGCATGGGCCCTCACTTCAGCCCTCGAGGGAGATCACGAGACCGGAGTCGCTTCGGCCCTGGCGACGTCCCTGGACCGAACCCTAACCCTAGCTAAGGCTCTCTCCTCATGGGGACCCAATTCCAAGGTCGGACAGCATCACGCGCATGGGGTCCAGAAGCGGTGCAGGCTGACTCGGCAAGGAACCTGGAAGCTCACCATGTCGTTTCCCAGGCCCGGCTGCAGCTCCCGAGAGGATTCCGGAGGCCTCCTCGACCAGGGGCTTATCGACGTGTGTGGCCTTGGCAGCCAAAGAGGGATCCTGACCCGCACCGTCCCTTGTGCCCTCAACTCAGCCCTTCGGGGAGACCACTGCCCTGCTGTGGGTTCGGCGCCTGGAACCTCCTGGGACCTAACCCTAACCCTAACCCTACCCCGAACCAGGACCCTCCACCGAAACCTAAGCCTGCCTCGTTCCCTAATCCTGCATTTGAGCCGCCTTCTGGCATGGGCCCTCACTTCAGCCCTCGAGGGAGATCACGAGACCGGAGTCGCTTCGGCCCTGGCGACGTCCCTGGACCGAACCCTAACCCTAGCTAAGGCTCTCTCCTCATGGGGACCCAATTCCAAGGTCGGACAGCATCACGCGCCTGGGGTCCAGAAGCGGTGCAGGCTGACTCAGCAAGGAACCTGGAAGCTCACCATGTCGTTTCCCAGGCCCGGCTGCAGCTCCCGGGAGGATTCCGGAGGCCTCCTCGACCAGGGGCTTATCGACGTGTGTGGCCTTGGCAGCCAAAGAGGGACCCTGACCGGCACCTTCCCTTGTGCCCTCAACTCAGCCCTTCGGGGAGACCACTGCCCTGCTGTGGGTTCGGCGCCTGGAAACTCCTGGGACCTAACCCTAACCCTAACCCTACCCCGAACCGGGACCCTCCACCGAAACCTAAGCCTGCCTTGTTCCCTTATCCTGCATTTGAGCCGCCTTCTGGCATGGGCCCTCACTTCAGCCCTCGAAGGAGATCACGAGACTGGAGTCGCTTCAGCCCTAATGACGTCCCTGGACCGAACCCTAACCCTACTTAGGCTCTCTCCCCAAGGGCACCCAATTACAACGTCTGACAATACAAGGCGCCTGGGGTCCAGAAGCTGTGCAGCATGACTCGGCATGGAATCTGCCACCTCACCATGTCGTTTCCCAGGCCCGACTGCAGCTGCCCTAGAGGATTCCAGAGGCTCCTTGACCAGGGGCCGTTCGACGCGTGTGGCCTTGGCAGCCAAAGACGGATCCTGACTAGCACCGTCCCTTGTGCCCTCAACTCAGCCCTTCGGGGAGACCATCGTTTTGCTGTGGGTTCCGTGCCTGGAGCCTCCTGGGACGTAACCCTAACCTTAACGCTACTTCTAACCGGGTCCCTCCACAGTAATCTAAGCATGCCTCGAACCCTAACCCTGCACTTGAGCCGCCTTCTGGCATGGGCCCTCAATTATTCCTGAGGGAGGTCACGAGCCTGGAGTCGCTATGGGCCTGGCGATGTCCCTTTACCGAAACCTACCCCTAGCTTAGGCTCTCTCCCCATGGGGACCCAATCCCTACGTCTCACAACACCATACGCCTTGGGTCCTTATGGGTTGCATGGTCACCTGGTATGGTATCTGGAAGCTCACCATATCGTTTCCCATGCCTGTTGCAGCTGCCAGAGAGAATTCCTGAGTGTTCCCCGGCCAGGCGCTCATAGAGTCTGACCCTGCCCGGAACTCTCCCTTGTGCCCTGAACTCAGTCCTTCGGAGAGACCGCTGAAGTGTTCTGGCTTCAGCACCAGGGGCCTCCTGGGACGTAACCCCAATCCTACCCTTAACGAGACCCTCCTCCTAATCCTCAGCCGGACTTGAACCCTATCCCTTCATTTTAACCTCACCTTCACATGAGCCCTCACTTCATCTCTCGAGGGAGATCTCGAGACAGGAGTCACTTCGATCCTGGCTACGTCCCTGGTCCAAACACTAACCGTAGCTAAGGCTCTCTCCCCTTGTGGACCCAATCGCATGGTCTGGCAACGCCACGTGCCTGAGGTTCCAGAAGCGGGGCAGTGTCCCTCAGCATGGTGCCTGGAACCTCACAATGTCATTCTGCAGGCCCGGCTGCAGTTGTCTGAGAGAATTCCTGAGGCCTACCGGACCAGTGGCCCATAGATTTGCGTGGCCAGGAAGCCAAAGACTGAACCTTCCCGGCCCTCTCCCCTGTGCCCTCAACTTAGCCCATTCGGGTGACCACTGCCCTGCTGTGGGCTCAGTACCTGGGGCCTCTTGGGTCCTAACCCAATCCCTACCCCTAACGGAAACCTCAACCGAATCCTAACCCGATCTTGAAACCTAATCAAACAATTGACCCCCGCTGTCTCCTGGTCCCTTACTTCATTCTTCTAGCGAGATCACGAGACTGGAGTTGCTTTGGCCCTGGCAACGTCCTGGACCCAACCCTAACCCTAGCTCAGACTCTCTCCCAATGGGGATGTAAGCAACAAACCATAAATCGTCTATGAGAAAAATTGAAGAAACCCAAAGAAATGGAAAACATTCCATGCTCACGTATTAGAAGAACAAACATTTGGGGTGCCTGGGTGGCACAGTCGGTTAAGCGTCCGACTTCTACCAGGTCACGATCTCGCGATCCGTGATATCGAGCCCCACGTCAGGCTCTGGGCTGATGGCTCAGAGCCTGGAGCCTGTTTCCTATTCTGTGTCTCCCTCTCTCTCTGCCAATCCCCCGTTCATGCTCTGTCTCTGTCTGTCCCCCAAAAATAAATAAACGTTGAAAAAAAAAAAGAAGAAGAACAAACATTGTTAAGATGTCAATACTACCAAAGCAATCGACACACTCAATGCAATCCCTATCAAAAAACACGAGCTTTCTCCACAGAGCTAGAACAAACAACCCTAAAATGTGTAAGGATCCAGAAAAGATACCAAAAACTAAAGTCATGTTGAAAGAGAAAACAAAGGTGGAAACATGACTATTTTGGATTTATGGTGTATTAGAAAGCTGCATTCATCAAGACAGTATGTACAGGCACAGAAACGGAGACAGACGTCAATGGAACAGAATATGGACCCCAGAAATATACCCTCAAACATAAGGTGAGTAATCTTTGTTAACACAGAAAGAATATCCAATGGAATAAGAGTCTCTTCAGCAAATGGTACTCGGAATACTGGACAGTGAGAATGATGAACCTGGACACTGTTCTTAAACGACACACACACACACACACACACACACACACACACACCTCAAAATGGATGAATTATCTAAATGTAAGTCAGGAACCATCAAACTCCTAGAGGAGATAACAGGCAATGTACCTCCTTGATCCTGGCCGCAGCAACTTCTCGCTTGTCATGTCTCCAGAAACAAGGGCAATAAAAACCACAATGAACTCTTGGGTCCTGAAGATAAAAAGCTTCTGCACAGCAGGGGACAAAATCAGCTAAACTAAAAGGCAACTGAATGAAATGGGAGAAGATATTTGCAGGTGACATATCAGATAAAGGGTTAGTATCCAAAATCTATAAAAACTGATCACACTCAACACCCAGAAACCAAATAATCCAGTGAAGAAATGGGCAAAAGACATGAAGAGACACCTTAAGAAAGATGACATCCAGATCGGTCACACATGAAAAGATGCTCAATCTCACTGGTCATCACTGAAATACAAATGAAACCCACAATGAGATATCCCCTCACACCTATCAGAATGGCTAAAATTAACATCTCCGGAAACGACAGATGTTGGCAAGGATGCAGGGAAAGGGAACCCTTTTGCAATGCTGGTGCGAATGCAAAGTGGTGTAGCCATTCTGGACAATAGTATGGAGATTCGTCACAAAAACAAAAAATAGAACTACACTAGGACCCAGCAATTGCACTACTACGTATTTATCCAAAAGATACACTAACGCTGACTCGAAGTGGCACGTGTACTCCAATATTTATAGCAGCATTCTCAACAATAGCTAAGTTATGCAAAGAGCCCAAATGACCACTGACAGATGAATGGATAAAGAAGATATGGTATATGCATACAATGGACTATCACTCGGCGACCAAAAAGAATGAAATCTCGCTCTTTGCAACAACGGGGATGGAACCGGACTTTCTTAAGCTAAGCAAAATATGTCAGAGAACGACACACATCCTATGATTCCTCTCATCTGTCGAATTTAATAAAACTGATGAACATAGTGCAAGGAAAGCAAAAAGAAGATACACACAGAGAGGGAGTCAAATGATAAGAGACTGTTAAATAGAGGGAAGAATCTCAGGGTTCCTGGAGGGTTACTGAATAGGGGTATGGGGTAAATGGGTGATGGGCATTAGGGGTGGACCTTGGGATGAGTATTGCGTATATTTTGTACTTGATGGATCACTAAATTCTACTGCTGAAACTGTATTCCTCTATAAGGTAACTAACTTGGCCCTAAATTTTAAAAAGAAGAAATATTAAAAATAAGTAAAGAAATGTACCACCAGTCAAAAGAAAAGAATATTTAAGTCGGGCTCTTGAGTGGAAAGGAAAGACTAAAAGTGTTACAGACAAGAAAGGATCAGAGAAAACATCAAGAAACAATGACAAATCAACTAGTAGAATGGGACTAAATATATACCTAGCAATAATCACTCTGACTATAAATGGACTAAATGCTCCAATCCAAAGACATTGGATAGGGCGTCAGAATGGACAAAACAAACAAACAAACAAGCAAACAAAAAACAATGTCTATCTAGATGCTGCCTACAAAGCCTTATTTGGACTTAAGTCTCCTGCAGATTTCTTATTTTTTTTTTAATTTTTTTAATGTTTATTTACTTTTGAGACAGAGAGAGACCGAGCATGAACGGGGGAGGGTCAGAGAGAGGGAGACACAGAATCTGAAACAGGCTCCAGGCTCTGAGCTGTCAGCACAGAGCCCGACGCGGGGCTCGACCTCACGGACCACGAGATCATGACCTGAGCCGAAGTCGGCCCCTTAACCGAGTGAGCCACCCAGGCGCCCCAAGTCTCCTGCAGATTTGAAGTGAGGGAATGAAGAAATATTTATCATGCTAATAATGTCAAAAGAAAGCCAGTAGCCATACTTATATCAGGCAAAATAAACTTTAAAACCGAGACTCTATTTTGGTACCCTTTGGGTAAATACCTAATAGTGACATTGCATGCACCCAGTATTTATAGCAGAATTATCAACAGTAGCCCAACTATGGAGAAAGCCCAAGTGTCCATCAACTGATGAAGGGGTAAAGAAGATGTGTTGTGTGTATGTATACGTATGTATATGCATATGGACATACGTGTATGTTCATATATACATACATACGTATATACAATGAAATATAACTCAGCTTCAAGAAGAATGAAATCTTGCCATTTGCAACGATGTGGATGGAGCTCGAATGTATTATGCTACGTGAAATACGTCAATCAGAGAAAGACACATATATGATTTCACTCATGTGGAAGTTAAGAAACAAAACACATGAAAACTAAGGAAGGAGCCAGGAAAAGAGAAGCGTGGTAACAAACCACACGAGTCTCTTAATGTTAGAGAAAAAAAAAGTGAAAGTTGATGGAGGGAGATGGGTCAGCGCTGGGCTAGATGGAGGACGAGTATTAAGGAGAGCACTTGTTGTGATGAGCACTGGGTGTTGTATGTAAAGGATGAATCACCGAATTCTACTCCTAAACCCGAGAATGCACTGTATGTCAACTAAGACTTAAATTAAAATACATACATACATACATACATACATAAAGCTATAACAAGAGATGAAGACAGACACGATCTCATACTAAAGGGGACAGCCAAACAAGAAGATCCAATGATTGTAAATTTCGATGCACCCAACATGCGATCACCAAGTATACAAAACATTTAGCAACAACCGTAAAGGAACTCATTTATAATATGATGATGATAGTAGAGAACTTTAACACATCACTCACATCAATGGACAGAACCTATAAACAGAACGTCAACAAGGAAACAATGGCTTTGAATGACACACTGGACCAGAAGGGTTTAACAGATATATTCAGAACACTCCATACTAAAATGCCAGAGTACACATTCTTTTCAAGCATACCCGGGGCGTTCTCCAGAATTGATCACATTCTAGGTCACAAATCAGGCCTCAAGAGGTACCCAACGACAGAGATCAGACCAAGCATCTTTTCTAACCACAAAGCTAGGAAACTTGAAGTCAACCACAAAAAGAGGGCGGGGGGGGGGGGAGGGCGGGAAGGCCACAAATAAAGGGAGGTTAAGTAACGTGCTACTAAATGAATGGGTCAAACAGGAAATCAATGAGAAAATACACTGAAACAAATGAAAATGAAAATACACTGGTAAAACCCTTTGGAATGCGGCAAAAGCAGTCTATGATGGAAGTATATAGCAATACAAGCCTACCTTAAACAGCAAGAAAACTCTCAAAGAATCCTAACTTACACCTGAAGGAATGAGAAAAAGAGCAGCAGAAGGAAGGAAATAATAGAGTTTAGGGCAGAAATAAGGAATATAGAAACCAAAAAGACACTAGACCAAATCAATGAAACCAGGGGCTGGTTCATTGAATGCAGTAATCAACTTGAAAACCTCCTAGGCAGACTCTTCACAAAGAAGACAGAAAGGACTCAAATAAATGAAATCACAAATAAGAAAGGAGAAATGACAGTCAACACCACAAAAATACAATTAGAAGATAATATTATGAACATCTATATGCAACAAATTGGACACTCTGAGAAAAATGGACAACTTCCTAGAAACTCACACACTACCAAAACTGAAACAGGAAGATACCTAAAAGCTGAAAACAGAAAGATACCCCATCAGTAATTAAAAAAATCTCCCCCCAACACAAGAGTTCATGGCCAGATGGCTTCATGGATGAATTCTACCATCCATTCAAGGAAGAGGTAATAGGTATTCTCCTCGAATTATTACAAAATTAAAAAGGAAGGAAAACTTACAAATTCATCGTATGAGGCCATCATTGCCCTGATACCAAAACGAGATGAAGCCTCCACTAAAACCAAAAACTGCAGCGGCGCCTGTGTGGGTCGGTCGGTTTACTGTCCAACTCTTATATTTGGATGAGGACATTATCTTGCGGTACGTGGGTTTGAGTCCCACGTTGGGCCCTGCCATGACAGTGTGGGGCGTGGCCAGGATTCTCTCTCTCCCTGTCTCTCTGCCCCTCCCTCACTTTTATGTACACTATCTAAGGAAAGAAATAAGCATTTAAAAAGATGTTTAAAAATTTTTAAATAAAACTGCAGAGCAATAGCCTGATGACTATGTATGCCGAAATTCTCATTAAAATACCTTCAAATTAAAGTCAACAATACATTGATAGAATCATTTCCCATAATCAAGTGGGATATATTCCTGGGCTGCAAGTGTGGTTCCACATTCACATATCAATCAACATGATGCACCACAGTAATAGAAGAAAGCATAAGAACAATAGGATGCTTTCAACAGATGCAGGGAAACTATTTGATAAAATGTCACATCCATTCATGATAAAAACCCTCAGCAAAGTACATTGAGACTCAACCTACCTGCACATAATAAAGGTCGTCTATGAAAAACCCACAGCTCATCTCATCCTCAATGGGTAATAATTGAAAGTTTTTCTTCCAAAGTCAGGGACAAGCTAGGAATGACCCCTCTCACCACTGTTATCCCACATAGTACGGGAAACCCGAACCACAGCACTCAGACAACAAAAAGAAATAAGAGGCATCCAAATCGGCAAGGAAGAAGTAGCACTTTCGCTGTTTGGAACTGACATGATAGGTTCTATAAAAAGCATGAAAGGCTCCCTTAAAAATTGCTAGGATCGATATATGAATTCGACAAGTCACAGTCTACAGAAATCAAGGAAGATAGATGTATTGAATTTCTAACACAAATCATGAATTAACACAGAGAGAAAGTAAGAGATCAATCCCATTGACAGGCTCACAAATACCACAAGAAACCAGGAATAAACCTAACCAAAGAGGTGAAACACCTGTACTCTAAAGGCTATGAAACACTGATGAAATAAATGGAAGAGGACACAAAGAAATGGACATACATTTCATGTTCATGGATGGGAAGCACAAAATACTGTTAAAATGTCTACACTCCTCAAAGCAATCTACACATATAATGAAATGAAGTGTGATAGGGATATCACGCTAACAAAAACATTTGTCACAGAACAAGAACAAATAATCTCAACATGTGTATGGAATGACAAATGTCCCCAAACAGCCAACACAAACTTGTAGAAGAAAAGCAAAGCTGGAGACATCACAATTCCAGACTTTAGGTTATATTACAAAGCTATACTGATCAGAACAGTATGATCCGTATGTCCGTACTGAACAGTACTGACAAAACAACAACAAAAAGTAACAACAACAACAAACTCATATGCATAGATCAATAGCATGGACACCCAGAAATAAACTCACACCTCTATGGTCAATTCATTCTCAACAAAGCAGGAAAGAACATCCAATGGAAAAACAAGATAGTCTTGGGACACATGGGTGGCCCAGTCAAGAAAGCGTGTGATGGTGGGTTCAGCTCAGGTCATGATCTCAGGGCAGTGCAGAGCATGCGTGGGATTCTCTCTCTCCATATCTCTCTGCCCCTCTTCTGCATGCTCGCTCTCTCTCTCTCTCTCTCTCAAAAATAAATACATAAATTTAAAAAAAGGCTCCTCAACATATGGTTTTGGAAAAACTGGACAGCAATCTGCAAAACAAAACAAAAACAACGGACCACTGTCTTACAACATACACAAAAATAAATCCAACATGGACAAAGACCTCTATGTGAAACCTGAAACCATAAAAATCCCAGAGGATAACACGGGTAGTATCTTACTTGACATTGCCTGTACAAACGTCTTTGTAGATCTATCTCTAGAGGTAAGGGAAACGCAAGCAAAAATAATGAGACTTTATAAAAATTAAAACCTTCCGTCACCAAGGAAATAATCAACAAAACGAAAACATCAACAGAATGATATCTGCAAATGACATCGGATAAAGGGTTAGTGTCCAAAATATATACAGTTATACAGCACCCAAAAAATGAGAAATCTGATTAAAAATGGGCAGAAGACACGAGTGGACATTTCCCGAAGGAAGACATATACATGGCCAAGAGACACATGAAAAAATGCTCAACAATACTGATCTTCAGGGAAATACAATTCGAAAGTACAATGAGAGAACACATCACATCTGTCCCAAAGGCTAAAATCAATGAAGGATGACACAGCAGGTGTTTCCAAGGATGTGGGGAAAGAATAACCCTCTTGCACTGTGGGTAGGAATGCAAACTGCTGCAGCCACTCTGGAAAACCACATGGAGATGTCCAAAAACAAAACAAAACTAGAAATAGAAGTACCTTACAATCCAGCAACTTCACTACAAGGTATTTCCACAAAGAATACAAAATCTTCAAAGGGATACATGCACCGTGATGTTTACAGCAGCGTTTTCTACAAAAGCCAAATGACAGAAACTATCCAAGCACCCATCAACGGATGAATAAATTGAGATGTGGTCTATGGAATGTAATATGATTTAGCCGTAAAAACGTGAAATCTTGCCATTTGCCACAAGGTGGATGGAGAGAGAGAATGTTATGCTGGGTGAAATAAGCCTGTCGGAGAAAGACAAATACCCAATGATTTCGCTAACACATGGCAAGAAAACAAAAGAAAGGGGCGGGGGGAGGAGACCAACGGACTCTTAACTAGGAAACAAACTGGGGAGTTCCACAGCGAGGTGAGGGAATGGGTGAAACAGCTGATGGGGATTAAGAAGTGCACCTGGGATGAGCACCGGGTGACGTGTGGAAGTGTTGCTCTATATTGGACACCTGAAACTACTATTACACTGTGTCTTCACTCAGTGGAATTTAAATTAAAAGATAACATAAGGTTACTGAGACTTACTTACTGGGTTTTCGGTAGTGTTCAATCACTTCACTAGGTTGGAAAAATAACCATGAAATTTTTAAAAAAGCATGTATGATATGTGGGACAGTTTGTGCCCTTACCTTGGCCTCTGGGTCCAGCAGGACTCGGAACATGGGTCCCAGCTCCTTCTTCTAGAAGGTCGTGAGACGAGCATTTCATGGATCCACGTCCTAATTGAATGCAGCTCCCGTGCTTCTGAATTTCTGTTAGGGTTTCTTCCCGGAAACAAGCCTGGATCTGGAACACACCATCGACTGCATCTATGAGGTGATGTCGTGGGACCCCGCAATCCACAAGTCCTTTAGTAAAATACGTCTTGTGCAAACACTGTCCGGGAAGGGGTGGAATGAAACACGGGAACAGCCCAGAAAATGCAAAGGCCTGTGCAGCTCAGCGACCAGCTTGACCAGGGAAGCCACCCGGCGCCCCCTCCTCAGCACTCAGTACAACAAGGCAGCTTCTCTCTGGCGACTCAGGAGATGCCAAGTTGCTGCTAAGCTCCCAAGGTCTCCCCTGGGGCGGGTGGCAGAACCTGCTGGAAATGCAGCTCTGCTCTCTGTACTCAGGCACCAGCAGAGGCCTGAGTCCTCTGAGAGCAATCAAAGCCCTTCCTGCTCTGAGGTGCCCTGGGTCAGAAAAGCAGATGGTGCGCCCTCTGCTGGCTATCACTGTCCAGCAGAGGAACCCGGCCCTCGGGGGTCTGTGGTGCTTGAGCTCTCTCTGCTGGCCACCATGGGAATTCCTTCAATGTGGAAGGCCCTGGTTGCTCAGCTGAGAGACCGAAGGTGCTCTGGGCAACTAAGCCTGTTCTCCTCGTTGGGAAGGTTTTAGTGACAGGGCCTGGGACACAAAATCTTTTCCTTCTCTTTCTTGTGAGTGAAGAATGAAACCGAATTTATTAACGTAACGACATCATTGGTAATGTTTTCAGCAATATTCACAGAAAAATAGACCACCGATTTACACATGCTGAACAAGAAGTAATTTTGTTTACCACCAAAATACTTAGGTTAGATAAAGAATGGACACCTTTGAGAGAGAGAGATACCGGCGTCCAGCGATGGAGTGTATGAGTCCTAGGGATACAAGGGACAGCCAATGGAATGGAGTCAATCCTGTAACAATATTGTTGCATGCTTTCACAGGATAGCTACACTTGTGGTTGAGTACAACATAATGTAGAGACAAATGGAATGACTACAATGTATGCCTAAAACTAACACAACGAATGTGTGAACAATATTTCAATTAAAAATAGACATCCTTTACACTATCTTTAATTTCTTCTTCTTTGCCACTAAACTATCCTTCCTGGGGCGCTTGGGTGGCTTAGTCGGTGAAGCGTCCGACTTTGAGTCAAGTCAGGATTTGGCAGTCCATGAGTTTGAGCCCTGCATCAGGCTCTGTCCTGAGAGCTCAGAGCCTCGTGCCTGCCTCATATTCGGTGTCTCCCACTCTATCCCCCTCCCCAGCTCGGGTTCTCTCAAAAAAAGAAACATTAAAAATGAAAAATCATTCCTCATTGAGAATCTGCGAATTTCCATTCATACCAGATTCTCTAGCATCACCTTCTTGGTGTTGAAAGCTTATCTGAAAAGTCACGAATAATATCCTTTTTTTTTTAATTTCTTTTTCAACATTTTTATTTATTTCTGGGACAGAGAGAGACAGAGCATGAACGGGGGAGGGGCAGAGAGAGAGGGAGACACAGAGTCGGAAACAGGCTCCAGGCTCCGAGCCATCAGCCCAGAGCCTGACGCGGGGCTCGAACTCACGGACCGTGAGATCGTGACCTGGCTGAAGTCGGACGCTTAACCGACTGCGCCACCCAGGCGCCCCACGAATAATATTTTTGATGATACATTTGTGACAACGTCAGAATGCAACTTACAGGGAGCTACACATCAGTTGTGAATTTACAGTGTGTATCCTTGGCTAATATTTACACTGAAATGTGCTTTAGGGATACGGATGGATGAAATAATGTCCATCCGTCATATAGGTCAATTGCCTATAGGACTATTATGCCTTCAATTACTGATTGCCATCTCTTCAGAACTAAAAGAAAGCTGGGTCAAGAAAATGTCTTTGAATTTCATGTAAGAGAAGACTAGGGTGTTTGAAAGGGTCCACCTACCTTCTGGATTCCTCAGATTGGTTGTGGAGAGGAGGATAGCAACCTATGATTTGGATGCACACCGCTAGTCCCAGAGGGAGGATGTGTACCTTATTGTCAAATATATATATATATATTTTACCAATATTACTAGTCCACCTCTGCCAGGTCCAAACTGCAGGACCTGGAGGCAACGCAATGCCTGATGCCTGGGTTCAGAACTTGAGGAAGGCAGGCTGGCGGGGGAGGGGGGAAATCCAACAGAGCCTGGGGCAGTGAGGGAGATGGCCCTGGGACACCTCCCCACAGGGCAGGCTATGGAGTTTACCTGCCAAAGAGCGGCACACTCTCCCTCAAGACATCCCTCTCCATGACAGAACGTGAGGCTGAACCTCACAATTCTAGAAGAAATGAGGGCTACCCATCTTTTCAATTCCAATGGCCTCTGCAGAACTTGGACCCAGGGATGTTGGAGTCTTGGGGCCATGGAACCCTGATTCCCATGATAGAAGCCCTTTCTGCCCCAGCACTCAGAGCCACTTCCTACATCCCCTCTCCCCTGGCCCATCTAACCGTGTCCACATACCCGGACCAGGTCTCTACTTTCCTTCTTGTACTTCCTCTTTGTCTCTGTTTCTCTCTAACCACATCTCTCTCTATTTCTTCCTTTCACTCTCTAGGGAGTGGTGTATTATACGGTGCTCAACTTTGTTCTTATACATGGGAATATCCAATTTTCCTAGCACCAGTTATTCAAAAGACTACTCTTCTCCACGGTGTATTATTGACTCCCTTGTCGAATACTAGGTGACTGTAATGCATGGGTTTAGTTTGGGCTCTCAATTTCTGTTCCATTGTCTTGTGTGTGTGCTTATGCCAGTGACATCATTGATTTCTTTGTGTTAGAATGACGCTTGAAATCAAGAAGGGGGATGCTTCCTGTTTTGTTCTGTCTTGCGTTGGCTACATGGGGTCTTTTTGTGGTTCCAAATAAATTTTAGGTTATGATTTTCTAATTGCATAAATATTGCATCGGAGTCTTGATAGAGATTGCACTGAATCTCTAGATGGCTTTGGGTAATATGGACATTGTACTGTATTAATTCCTCCGAAAGTTGGACATGGGATGGCTTTTCACTGACTTGTGTGTTCTCCCCTTTCTTTCACCCAAATTGAATTTCTTCCATTCCTGCACACAGGTTTTATAGTTTTCTGTAGAGAGATTTTCATTTCCTTGGCTAACGGTATTGCTATAATTTTTATTGTTTTTGATGCTATAAATGGGATTGTTTTCTTTACTTCTTCTCAGATAATTGGGTTAGTGTATAGGAATGATACAGAATTTGATATGGTGACTTTATACTTTGGAACTTCACTGCATTTCTTGATTAGATATTAACAGGTTCTTTTACATTAAACTTTTGATTTCAGTCCTTTACCTAGTTAAAAAAAAACAACATATTATTTGGGAATAGCTGACACACTATGTTACATTAGTTTCATATGAAAAACATAGTCATTGGCAAATGTATACATTCTGCTACGCTAACACAGGTGTAGCTGTCATCTGTCACCATGCATCACTACTCCAGTACCATTCTCTATGTGCCCTATGCTATATCTTCTATCTGTGATTCATTCATTGCATAACCAGAAGCCTGCATCATCCAATCCCCTTCACATATCTAGGGCATCCTTGTCTTGTGCCTGATCTTAGCGGAAAATCTTTCACAATTTCACTACTTAGTATGACATTAGCTGTGGGCTTGACATACATGGCCTTCGTTATGTTGAGATCTGACCCTTCTACACAGAATTTTAAAGAGATTTTTACCACAAATGGATACCAAAGTTTCTCAGAACGCTTGTTCTGTGTCTATTGACATCCTCACATGAGTTTCCTTTTTCCTTTTTAACATGTATTTATTTAGATCAGTTTAAACGTATTTATGTGTTTTTTTTTGTACTCATTTTTCAAGTTTTTATTTAAATTCCAGTTGGTTAACATGCAGTGTAATGTTAGCTTCAGGTAAGGAATGTAGTCATCCATCACTTACATACAACACCCAGTGATCCTCACTACTAGTGCCCTCCATAGCCCATCACCCATTTAACCCATCCCCCTATGCCACCTCCCTGGCGACATCCCTGGACCGAACCCTAAGCCAAGCTATGGCTCTCCCCCATGGGGACCCAATTGCAACGTTTGACAACACCACGCGCCTGGGGTCCATAAGCGGTGCAGGCTGACTCGGCATGGAACCTGGAAGCTCACCATGTCGTTTCCCAGGCCCGGCTGCAGCTACTAAGAGGATTCTGGAGGCCTCCTGGACCAGGGGCAAATCGTCGTCTGTGGCCAAGGCAGCCAAAGGCAGATCCTGCGCGGAACCCTCCCTTGAGCCCTCAGTTCAGCCCTTTGGGGAGACCACTGCTCTGCTGAGGGTTCGGCGCCTGGAGACTGCGGGGACCTAACCCTAAACCTAACCCTACCCCGAACCGGGACCCTCCACCGAAAAATAAGCCTGCCTCGATACCTAACCCTGGAATTGAGCTGCCTTCTGGCATGGGCCCTCACTTCAGCCCTCGAGGGAGATCAGAAGACTGGAGTCGCTTTGGCACAGGCTACGTCCCTGGACCGAACTCTAACAGAGCTATGGCTCAGTCCCCATGGGGATCCAATTCCAACGTCTGAAAACACCACGGGACTGGGGTCCAGAAGTGGTGCAACCTGACTCCGCAAGGAACCTGGAAGCTCACCATGTCGTTTCCCAGGCCTGGCTGCAGCTGCGCGAGAGGATTCCGGAGGCCTCCTCGACCAGGGGCCGATCGACGTGTGTGGTCTTGGCACCAAAGACGTATCCTGACCGGCACGGTCCCTTGTGCACTAAACGCAGCCCTTCGCGGATACCACTGCCCTGCTGTGTGTTCGGCGCCTGGAGACTCCTGGGACCTAACATTAACCCTAACCCTACCCCGAACCGGGACTCTCCACCGAAACCTAACCCTGCCTCAATTCCTAACCCTGCAATTGAGCCGCCTTCTGACATGGGCCCTCACTTCAGCCCTCTAGGGGGATCACGACTGCAGTCGCTTCGACCCTGGCGACGTCCTTGGACCAAACTCTAACTCTAGCTCATGCTCAGTCCACATGGGGACCCAATTCCAACGTCTGACAACACCACCCGCCTGGGGTCCAGAAGCGATGCAGGCTGACTCGGCAAGGAAACAGGAAGCTCAACATGTCGTTTCCTGAGCCTGGCTACCGCTGTCCGAGAGGATTGCGGAGGCCTCCTCGATCAGGTGCCAATAGACCTGTGTGGCCTTGGCAGCCAAAGAAGTATCCTGACCGGCACCGTCTCTTGTGCCCTCAACTCAGCCCTTTGCGGAGACCACTACCCTGCTGTGGGTTCGGCGCCTGGAGCTCCTGGGACGTAACCCTAAACCTAATCCTACCCCGAACTGGGAACCTCCACCGAAACCTAAGCCTACCTGGATCCCTAACCCTACAATTGAGCCGCCTTCTGGCATGGGCCCTCTCTTCAGCCCTCGAGGGAGATAACGAGACTGGAGTCGCTTCCGCCCTGGCAACGTCCCTGGACCGAACCCTAACCCTAGCTAAGGCTCTTTCCCCATGGGGACCCAATTCACACGTCTGACAACACCACCTCCTGGATGCGGTTTTTCTGCCTCCTGGATGCGGTTTAATTCCCAAGGTTTCCAGGGATGAGCAAACCTTCACAAAGAGAGAAAGCACAGGCCAGGCCAGCCAGACTCCTTATTCTGTCGAGGAACAAAGTGCCAGCCTGGTGGCACCAGGAACCAGCACCAGCACGGCGCTGCCTGCCCCACCATCCAGACCATCCAGAGCTGGAAGCTGGCCTACGCTCCCTGCTCAGCCCCAGAACGCATCCCCAAGACCAGAGGCTGCACGCACAGCCTCAGGGAGGAACCGGCGGTGGGCCTACATCTCTCCTCTCTGTGCCTGAAGCTGGGCAGTAGGTTCTGGGTCCGTGCCTCCTTGACCTTGGCTTTCTTAGAGGCCAGCTTCTTCCGCTTCTTGGGAGGGTGGACGAGACGATGCAGAGCAGGAGGGACAAGGTAGTCAGGGACATGGGCCAGGTGGGGCTTCACCACAGCAGGGTGTAAGGCAGATCATGCCACAGCAGCTGGAGGTCCGGGGGGTTGTCTTCGAAGTATGTCTTGTGCCTCTCTGAATGCAGAAGTTCACCACTCCTGGGGTCCAGAAGCAGTGCATGCTGACTCGGCATGGAACCAGGAAGCTCAACATGTCATTTCCAGGCCCGGCTGCAGCTGCACGAAAGGATTCCGGAGGCCTCCTCGACCACGGGAGGAATAACATGTGTGGCCTGGGCAGCCAAAGAGGGATCCTGTCTGCCACCATCCCTTGTGCTCTCAACTCAGCCCTTAGGGGAGATCACTACCCTGCTGCGGGTTCGGCGCCTGGAACCTCCTGGGAACTAACCGTAACCCTAACCCTACCCCGAACGGGGACCCTCCACCAAAACCTAGGCCTGCCTCGAACCCTAATCCTGCATTTGAGCCGCCTTCTGGCATGGGCCCTCACTTAAGCCGTCGAGGGAGATCACGAGACCGGAGTCCCTTCGGCCCTGGTGACGTCCCTGGACCGAAACCTAACCCTAGCTAAGGCTCTCTCCTCATGGGGACCCAATTCCAAGTTTGGACAGCATCACGCGTCTGGGGTCCAGAAGCGGTGCAGGCTGACTCGGCAAGGAACCTGGAAGCTCACCATGTCGTTTCCCAGGCCCGACTGCAGCTCCCGGGAGGATTCCGGAGGCCTCCTCGACCAGGGGCTTATCGACGTGTGTGGCAATGACAGCCAAATGGTGACCCTGACCGGCACGGTCCCTTGTGCCCTCAACTCAGCCCTTCGGCGAGACCATTGCCCTGCTGTTTGTTCAGCGCCTGGAACCTCCGGGGACCTAACCCTAACCCTAACCCTACCCCGAAAAAGGACCCTCCACCGTAACCTAAGCCAGCCTCGATCCCTATTCCTGCATTTGAGCCGCCTTCTGGCATGGGCCCTCACTTCAGGCCTCGAGGGAGATCACGAGACCGGAGTCGCTTCGGCCCTGGCGACGTCCCTGGACCGAACCCTAACCCTAGATAAGGCTCTCTCCGCATGGGGACCCAATTCCATGGTAGGACAGCATCACGAGCCTGGGGTCCAGAAGCGGTGCAGGCTAACTTGCCAAGGAACCTGGAAGCTCACCATGTCGTTTCCCAGGCCCGGCTGCAGCTCCCGAGAGGATTCCGGAGGCCTCCTCGACCAGGGGCTTATCGACGTGTGTGGCCTTGGCAGCCAAAGAGGGATCCTGACCGGCACCGTCCTTTGTGCCCGCAACAAAGCCCTTCGGTGAGAGCACTGCCCTGCTGTGAGTTCGGCGTCTGGAACCTCTTGGGACCTAACCCTAACCCTAACCCTTCCCCGAACCTTTACCCTCCACCGAAAGCTAAGCCTGCCTCGTTCCCTTATCCTGCATTTGAGCCACCTTCTGGCATGGGCCCTCACTTCAGCCCTCGAGGGAGATCACGAGACCGGAGTCGCTTCGGCCCTGGCGTCGTCCCTGGACCGAACCCTAACCCTAGCTAAGGCTCTCTCCTCATGGGGACCCAATTCCAAGGTTGGACAGCATCACGCGCATAGGGAACAGAAGCGGTGCAGGCTGACTCGGCAAGGAATATGGAAGCTCACCATGTCGTTTCCCAGGCCCGGCTGCAGCTCCCGAGAGGATTCCGGAGGCCTCCTCGACCAGGGGCTTATCGACGTGTGTGGCCTTGACAGTCAATGAGGGACACTGACCGGCACCGTCCCATGTGCCCTCAACTCAGCCCTTCGGGGAGACCACTGCCCTGCTGTGAGTTCAGCGCCTGGAACCTCCTGGGACCTAACCCTAACCCTAACCCTACCCCGAACCAGGACCCTCCACTGAAACCTAAGCCATCCTTGATCCCTAATCCTGCATTTGAGCCGCCTTCTGGCATGGGCCCTCACTTCAGGCCTCGAGGGAGATCACGAGACCGGAGTCGCTTCGGCCCTACCAACGTCCGTGGACCGAACACTAACCCTAGATAAGCCTCTCTCCGCATGGGGACCCAATTCCAAGGTAGGACAGCATCATGAGCCTATGGTCCAGAAGCGGTGCAGGCTGACTTGCCAAGGAACCTGGAAGCTCACCATGTCGTTTCCCAGTCGCGGCTGCAGCTCCCGAGAGGATTCCGGAGGCCTCCTCGACCAGGGGCTTATCGACGTGTGTGGTCTTGGCAGCCAAAGAGGGACCCTGACCGGCACCGTCCCTTGTGCCCTCAACTCAGCCCTTCGGGGAGACCACTGCCCTGCTGTGGGTTCGGCGCCTGGAACCTCCTGGGACCTAACCCTAACCCTAACCCTACCCCGAACCATTACCCTCCACCGAAACCTAAGCCTGCCTCGATCCCTAATCCTGCATTTGAGCCGCATTCTGGCATGGGCCCTCACTTCAGCCCTCGAGGGAGATCACGAGACCGGAGTCGCTTCGGCCCTGGCGACGTCCCTGGACCGAACCCTAACCCTAGCTAAGGCTCTCTCCTCATGGGGACCCAATTCCAAGGTCGGACAGCATCACGCGCCTGGGGTCCAGAAGCGGTGCAGGCTGACTCGGCAAGGAACCTGGAAGCTCACCATGTCGTTTCCCAGGCCCGGCTGCAGCTCCCGAGAGGATTCCGGAGGCCTCCTCGACCAGGGGCTTATCGACGTGTGTGGCCTTGGCAGCCAAAGAGGGACCCTGACCGGCACCGTCCCCAATGCCCTCAACTCAGCCCTTCGGGGAGACCACTGCCCTGCTGTGGGTTCGGCGCCTGGAACCTCCTGGGACCTAACCCTAACCCTAACCCTACCCCGAACCGTTACCCTCCACCGAAACCTAAGCCTGCCTCGATCCCTAATCCTGCATTTGAGCCGCCTTCTGGCATGGGCCCTCACTTCAGCCCTCGAGGGAGATCACGAGACCGGAGTCGCTTCGGCCCTGGCGTCGTCCCTGGACCGAACCCTAACCCTAGCTAAGGCTCTCTCCTCATGGGGACCCAATTCCAAGGTCGGACAGCATCACGCGCCTGGGGTCCAGAAGCGGTGCAGGCTGACTCGGCAAGGAACCTGGAAGCTCACCATGTCGTTTCCCAGGCCCGGCTGCAGCTCCCGAGAGGATTCCGGAGGCCTCCTCGACCAGGGGCTTATCGACGTGTGTGGCCTTGACAGCCAAAGAGGGACCCTGACCGGCACCGTCCCTTGTGCCCTCAACTCAGCCCTTCGGGGAGACCACTGCCCTGCTGTGAGTTCGGCGCCTGGAACCTCCTGGGACCTAACCCTAACCCTAACCCTACCCCGAACCAGTTACCCTCCACCGAAACCTAAGCCTGCCTCGATCCCTAATCCTGCATTTGAGCCGCCTTCTGGCATGGGCCCTCACTTCAGCCCTCGAGGGAGATCACGAGACCGGAGTCGCTTCGGCCCTGGCGACGTCCCTGGACCGAACCCTAACCCTAGCTAAGGCTCTCTCCTCATGGGGACCCAATTCCAAGGTCGGACAGCATCACGCGCCTGGGGTCCAGAAGCGGTGCAGGCTGACTCGGCAAGGAACCTGGAAGCTCACCATGTCGTTTCCCAGGCCCGGCTGCAGCTCCCGAGAGGATTCCGGAGGCCTCCTCGACCAGGGGCTTATCGACGTGTGTGGCCTTGGCAGCCAAAGAGGGATCCTGACCGGCACCGTCCCTTGTGCCCTCAACTCAGCCCTTCGGGGAGACCACTGCCCTGCTGTGGGTTCGGCGCCTGGAACCTCCTGGGACCTAACCCTAACCCTAACCCTACCCCGAACCAGGACCCTCCACCGAAACCTAAGCCTGCCTCGTTCCCTAATCCTGCATTTGAGCCGCCTTCTGGCATGGGCCCTCACTTCAGCCCTCGAGGGAGATCACGAGACCGGAGTCGCTTCGGCCCTGGCGACGTCCCTGGACCGAACCCTAACCCTAGCTAAGGCTCTCTCCTCATGGGGACCCAATTCCAAGGTCGGACAGCATCACGCGCCTGGGGTCCAGAAGCGGTGCAGGCTGACTCGGCAAGGAACCTGGAAGCTCACCATGTCGTTTCCCAGGCCCGGCTGCAGCTCCCGAGAGGATTCCGGAGGCCTCCTCGACCAGGGGCTTATCGACGTGTGTGGCCTTGGCAGCCAAAGAGGGACCCTGACCGGCACCGTCCCTTGTGCCCTCAACTCAGCCCTTCGGGGAGACCACTGCCCTGCTGTGGGTTCGGCGCCTGGAACCTCCTGGGACCTAACCCTAACCCTAACCCTACCCCGAACCAGGACCCTCCACCGAAACCTAAGCCTGCCTCGATCCCTATTCCTGCATTTGAGCCGCCTTCTGGCATGGGCCCTCACTTCAGCCCTCGAGGGAGATCACGAGACCGGAGTCGCTTCGGCCCTGGCGACGTCCCTGGACCGAACCCTAACCCTAGCTAAGGCTCTCTCCTCATGGGGACCCAATTCCAAGGTCGGACAGCATCACGCGCCTGGGGTCCAGAAGCGGTGCAGGCTGACTCGGCAAGGAACCTGGAAGCTCACCATGTCGTTTCCCAGGCCCGGCTGCAGCTCCCGAGAGGATTCCGGAGGCCTCCTCGACCAGGGGCTTATCGACGTGTGTGGCCTTGGCAGCCAAAGAGGGATCCTGACCGGCACCGTCCCTTGTGCCCGCAACTCAGCCCTTCGGGGAGACCACTGCCCTGCTGTGAGTTCGGCGCCTGGAACCTCCTGGGACCTAACCCTAACCCTAACCCTTCCCCGAACCGTTACCCTCCACTGAAACCTAAGCCTGCCTCGTTCCCTTATCCTGCATTTGAGCCGCCTTCTGGCATGGGCCCTCACTTCAGCCCTCGAGGGAGATCACGAGACCGGAGTCGCTTCGGCCCTGGCGACGTCCCTGGACCGAACCCTAACCCTAGCTAAGGCTCTCTCCTCATGGGGACCCAATTCCAAGGTCGGACAGCATCACGCGCCTGGGGTCCAGAAGCGGTGCAGGCTGACTCGGCAAGGAACCTGGAAGCTCACCATGTCGTTTCCCAGGCCCGGCTGCAGCTCCCGAGAGGATTCCGGAGGCCTCCTCGACCAGGGGCTTATCGACGTGTGTGGCCTTGGCAGCCAAAGAGGGACCCTGACCGGCACCGTCCCTTGTGCCCTCAACTCAGCCCTTCGGGGAGACCACTGCCCTGCTGTGAGTTCGGCGCCTGGAACCTCCTGGGACCTAACCCTAACCCTAACCCTACCCCGAACCAGGACCCTCCACCGAAACCTAAGCCTGCCTCGACACCTAATCCTGCATTTGAGCCGCCTTCTGGCATGGGCCCTCACTTCAGCCCTCGAGGGAGATCACGAGACCGGAGTCGCTTCGGCCCTGGCGACGTCCCTGGACCGAACCCTAACCCTAGCTAAGGCTCTCTCCTCATGGGGACCCAATTCCAAGGTCGGACAGCATCACGCGCCTGGGGTCCAGAAGCGGTGCAGGCTGACTCGGCATGGAACCTGGAATCTCACCATGTCGTTTCCCAGGCCCGGCTGCAGCTCCCGAGAGGATTCCGGAGGCCTCCTCGACCAGGGGCTTATCGACGTGTGTGGCCTTGGCAGCCAAAGAGGGACCCTGACCGGCACCGTCCCTTGTGCCCTCAACTCAGCCCTTCGGGGAGACCACTGCCCTGCTGTGAGTTCGGCGCCTGGAACCTCCTGGGACCTAACCCTAACCCTAACCCTACCCCGAACCGTTTCCCTCCACCGAAACCTAAGCCTGCCTCGATCCCTAATCCTGCATTTGAGCCGCCTTCTGGCATGGGCCCTCACTTCAGCCCTCGAGGGAGATCACGAGACCGGAGTCGCTTCGGCCCTGGCGTCGTCCCTGGACCGAACCCTAACCCTAGCTAAGGCTCTCTCCTCATGGGGACCCAATTCCAAGGTCGGACAGCATCACGCGCCTGGGGTCCAGAAGCGGTGCAGGCTGACTCGGCAAGGAACCTGGAAGCTCACCATGTCGTTTCCCAGGCCCGGCTGCAGCTCCCGAGAGGATTCCGGAGGCCTCCTCGACCAGGGGCTTATCGACGTGTGTGGCCTTGGCAGCCAAAGAGGGACCCTGACCGGCACCGTCCCTTGTGCCCTCAACTCAGCCCTTCGGGGAGACCACTGCCCTGCTGTGAGTTCGGCGCCTGGAACCTCCTGGGACCTAACCCTAACCCTAACCCTACCCCGAACCAGGACCCTCCACCGAAACCTAAGCCTGCCTCGACACCTAATCCTGCATTTGAGCCGCCTTCTGGCATGGGCCCTCACTTCAGCCCTCGAGGGAGATCACGAGACCGGAGTCGCTTCGGCCCTGGCGTCGTCCCTGGACCGAACCCTAACCCTAGCTAAGGCTCTCTCCTCATGGGGACCCAATTCCAAGGTCGGACAGCATCACGCGCCTGGGGTCCAGAAGCGGTGCAGGCTGACTCGGCATGGAACTTGGAAGCTCACCATGTCGTTTCCCAGGCCCGGCTGCAGCTCCCGAGAGGATTCCGGAGGCCTCCTCGACCAGGGGCTTATCGACGTGTGTGGCCTTGGCAGCCAAAGAGGGACCCTGACCGGCACCGTCCCTTGTGCCCTCAACTCAGCCCTTCGGGGAGACCACTGCCCTGCTGTGAGTTCAGCGCCTGGAACCTCCTGGGACCTAACCCTAACCCTAACCCTACCCCGAACCAGGACCCTCCACCGAAACCTAAGCCTGCCTCGACACTAATCCTGCATTTGAGCCGCCTCCTGGCATGGGCCCTCACTTCAGCCCTCGAGGGAGATCACGAGACCGGAGTCGCTTCGGCCCTGGCGACGTCCCTGGACCGAACCCTAACCCTAGCTAAGGCTCTCTCCTCATGGGGACCCAATTCCAAGGTCGGACAGCATCACGCGCCTGGGGTCCAGAAGCGGTGCAGGCTGACTCGGCATGGAACCTGGAATCTCACCATGTCGTTTCCCAGGCCCGGCTGCAGCTCCCGAGAGGATTCCGGAGGCCTCCTCGACCAGGGGCTTATCGACGTGTGTGGCCTTGGCAGCCAAAGAGGGATCCTGACCGGCACCGTCCTTTGTGCCCTCAACTCAGCCCTTCGGGGAGACCACTGCCCTGCTGTGGGTTCGGCGCCTGGAACCTCCTGGGACCTAACCCTAACCCTAACCCTACCCCGAACCGTTACCCTCCACCGAAACCTAAGCCTGCCTCGATCCCTAATCCTGCATTTGAGCCGCCTTCTGGCATGGGCCCTCACTTCAGCCCTCGAGGGAGATCACGAGACCGGAGTCGCTTCGGCCCTGGCGACGTCCCTGGACCGAACCCTAACCCTAGCTAAGGCTCTCTCCTCATGGGGACCCAATTCCAAGGTCGGACAGCATCACGCGCATAGGGAACAGAAGCGGTGCAGGCTGACTCGGCAAGGAACCTGGAAGCTCACCATGTCGTTTCCCAGGCCCGGCTGCAGCTCCCGAGAGGATTCCGGAGGCCTCCTCGACCAGGGGCTTATCGACGTGTGTGGCCTTGACAGCCAAAGAGGGACCCTGACCGGCACCGTCCCTTGTGCCCTCAACTCAGCCCTTCGGGGAGACCACTGCCCTGCTGTGGGTTCGGCGCCTGGAACCTCCTGGGACCTAACCCTAACCCTACCCCGAACCGTTACCCTCCACCGAAACCTAAGCCTGCCTCGTTCCCTTATCCTGCATTTGAGCCGCCTTCTGGCATGGGCCCTCACTTCAGCCCTCGAGGGAGATCACGAGACCGGAGTCGCTTCGGCCCTGGCGTCGTCCCTGGACCGAACCCTAACCCTAGCTAAGGCTCTCTCCTCATGGGGACCCAATTCCAAGGTCGGACAGCATCACGCGCATAGGGAACACAAGCGGTGCAGGCTGACTCGGCAAGGAACCTGGAAGCTCACCATGTCGTTTCCCAGGCCCGGCTGCAGCTCCCGAGAGGATTCCGGAGGCCTCCTCGACCAGGGGCTTATCGACGTGTGTGGCCTTGTCAGCCAAAGAGGGACCTGACCGGCACCGTCCCTTGTGCCCTCAACTCACCCCTTCGGGGAGACCACTGCCCTGCTGTGAGTTCAGCGCCTGGAACCTCCTGGGACCTAACCCTAACCCTAACCCTACCCCGAACCAGGACCCTCCACCGAAACCTAAGCCTGCCTCGACACCTAATCCTGCATTTGAGCCGCCTCCTGGCATGGGCCCTCACTTCAGCCCTCGAGGGAGATCACGAGACCGGAGTCGCTTCGGCCCTGGCGACGTCCCTGGACCGAACCCTAACCCTAGCTAAGGCTCTCTCCTCATGGGGACCCAATTCCAAGGTCGGACAGCATCAAGCACCTGGGGTCCAGAAGCGGTGCAGGCTGACTCGGCATGGAACTTGGAATCTCACCATGTCGTTTCCCAGACCCGGCTGCAGCTCCCGAGAGGATTCCGGAGGCCTCCTCGACCAGGGGCTTATTGACGAGTGTGTTCTTGGCAGCCAAATAGGGACCCTGACCGGCACCATCCCATGTGCCCTCAACTCACCCCTTCGGGGAGACCACTGCCCTTCTGTGAGTTCAGCGCCTGGAACCTCCTGGGAACTAACCCTAACCATAACCCTACCCCGAACCAGGACCCTCCACCGAAACCTAACCCTGCCTCGACAACTAATCCTGCATTTGAGCCGCCTCCTGGCATGGGCCCTCACTTCAGCCCTCGAGGGAGATCACGAGACCGGAGTCGCTTCGGCCCTGGCAACGTCCCTGGACCGAACCCTAACCCTAGCTAAGGCTCTCTCCTCATGTGGACCCAATTCCAAGGTCGGACAGCATCACGCGCCTGCGGTCCAGAAGCGGTGCAGGGTGACTCACCATGGAAACTGGAATCTCACCATGTCGTTTCCCAGGCCCGGCTGCAGCTCCGAGAGGATTCCGGAGGCCTCCTCGACCAAGGACTTATCGACGTGTGTGGCCTTGGCAGCCAAAGAGGTATCCTGACCGGCACCGTCCTTTGTGCCCGCAACTAAGCCCTTCGGGGAGACCACTGCCCTGCTGTGGGTTCGGCACCTGGAACCTCCTGGGAACTAACCCTCACCCTAACCCTACCCCGAACCGTTACCCTCCACTGAAACCTAAGCCTGCCTCGATCCCTAATCCTGCATTTGAGCCGCCTTCTGGCATGGGCCCTCACTTCAGCCCTCGAGGGAGATCACGAGAGCGGAGTCGCTTCGGCCCTGGCATCGTCCCTGGACCGAACCCTAACCCTAGCTAAGGCTCTCTCCTCATGGGGACCCAATTCCAAGGTCGGACAGCATCACGTGCATAGGGAACAGAAGCGGTGCAGGCTGACTCGGCAAGGAACCTGGAAGCTCACTATGTCGTTTCCCAGGCCCGGCTGCAGCTCCCGAGAGGATTCCTGGAGGCCTCCTCGACCAGGGTCTTATCGACGTGTGTGGCCTTGACAGCCAAAGAGGGACCCTGACCGGCACCGTCCCTTGTGCCCTCAACACAGCCCTTCGGGGAGACCACTGCCCTGCTGTGAGTTCGGCGCCTGGAACCTCCTGGGACCTAACCCTAACCCTAACCCTACCCGAACCGTTTCCCTCCACCGAAACCTAAGCCTGCCTCATTCCCATATCCTGCATTTGAGCCGCCTTCTGGCATGGGCCCTCACTTCAGCCCTCGAGGGAGATCACGAGACCGGAGTCGCTTCGGCCCTGGCGTCGTCCCTGGACCGAACCCTAACCCTAGCTAAGGCTCTCTCCTCATGGGGACCCAATTCCAAGGTCGGACAGCATCACGCGCATAGGGAACACAAGCGGTGCAGGCTGACTCGGCAAGGAACCTGGAAGCTCACCATGTCGTTTCCCAGGCCCGGCTGCAGCTCCCGAGAGGATTCCGGAGGCCTCCTCGACCAAAGGCTTATCGACGTGTGTGGTCTTGTCAGCCAAAGAGGGACCTGACCGGCACCGTCTCTTGTGCCCTCAACTCACCCCTTCGGGGAGACCACTGCCCTGCTGTGAGTTCAGCGCCTGGAACCTCCTGGGACCTAACCCTAACCCTAACCCTACCCCGAACCAGGACCCTCCACCGAAACCTAAGCCTGCCTCGACACCTAATCCTGCATTTGAGCCGCCTCCTGGCATGGGCCCTCACTTCAGCCCTCGAGGGAGATCACGAGACCGGAGTCGCTTCGGCCCTGGCGACGTCCCTGGACCGAACCCTAACCCTAGCTAAGGCTCTCTCCTCATGGGGACCCAATTCCAAGGTCGGACAGCATCAAGCACCTGGGGTCCAGAAGCGGTGCAGGCTGACTCGGCATGGAACTTGGAATCTCAGCATGTCGTTTCCCAGGCCCGGCTGCAGCTCCCGAGAGGATTCCGGAGGCCTCCTCGACCAGGGGCTTATTGACGAGTGTGTTCTTGGCAGCCAAATAGGGACCCTGACCGGCACCATCCCATGTGCCCTCAACTCACCCCTTCGGGTAGACCACTGCCCTTCTGTGAGTTCAGCGCCTGGAACCTCCTGGGAACTAAACCTAACCATAACCCTACCCCGAACCAGGACCCTCCACCGAAACCTAACCCTGCCTCGACAACTAATCCTGCATTTGAGCCGCCTCCTGGCATGGGCCCTCACTTCAGCCCTCGAGGGAGATCACGAGACCGGAGTCGCTTTGGCCCTGGCAACGTCCCTGGACCGAACCCTAACCCTAGCTAAGGCTCTCTCCTCATGTGGACCCAATTCCAAGGTCGGACAGCATCACGCGCCTGCGGTCCAGAAGCGGTGCAGGGTGACTCACCATGGAAACTGGAATCTCACAATGTCGTTTCCCAGGCCCGGCTGCAGCTCCGAGAGGATTCCGGAGGCCTCCTCGACCAAGGACTTATCGACGTGTGTGGCCTTGGCAGCCAAAGAGGTATCCTGACCGGCACCGTCCTTTGTGCCCGCAACTAAGCCCTTCGGGGAGACCACTGCCCTGCTGTGGGTTCGGCACCTGGAACCTCCTGGGAACTAACCCTCACCCTAACCCTACCCCGAACCGTTACCCTCCACTGAAACCTAAGCCTGCCTCGATCCCTAATCCTGCATTTGAGCCGCCTTCTGGCATGGGCCCACACTTCAGCCCTCGAGGGAGATCACGAGAGCGGAGTCGCTTCGGCCCTGGCATCGTCCCTGGACCGAACCCTAACCCTAGCTAAGGCTCTCTCCTCATGGGGACCCAATTCCAAGGTCGGACAGCATCACGTGCATAGGGAACAGAAGCGGTGCAGGCTGACTCGGCAAGGAACCTGGAAGCTCACTATGTCGTTTCCCAGGCCCGGCTGCAGCTCCCGAGAGGATTCCGGAGGCCTCCTCGACCAGGGGTCTTATCGACGTGTGTGGCCTTGACAGCCAGGGAGGGACCCTGACCGGCACCGTCCCTTGTGCCCTCAACACAGCCCTTCGGGGAGACCACTGCCCTGCTGTGAGTTCGGCGCCTGGAACCTCCTGGGACCTAACCCTAACCCTAACCCTACCCGAACCGTTTCCCTCCACCGAAACCTAAGCCTGCCTCATTCCCATATCCTGCATTTGAGCCGCCTTCTGGCATGGGCCCTCACTTCAGCCCTCGAGGGAGATCACGAGACCGGAGTCGCTTCGGCCCTGGCGTCGTCCCTGGACCGAACCCTAACCCTAGCTAAGGCTCTCTCCTCATGGGGACCCAATTCCAAGGTCGGACAGCATCACGCGCATAGGGAACACAAGCGGTGCAGGCTGACTCGGCAAGGAACCTGGAAGCTCACCATGTCGTTTCCCAGGCCCGGCTGCAGCTCCCGAGAGGATTCCGGAGGCCTCCGCGACCAAAGGCTTATCGAGGTGTGTGGTCTTGTCAGCCAAAGAGGGACCTGACCGGCACCGTCTCTTGTGCCCTCAACTCACCCCTTCGGGGAGACCACTGCCCTGCTGTGAGTTCAGCGCCTGGAACCTCCTGGGACCTAACCCTAACCCTAACCCAACCCCGAACCAGGACCCTCCACCGAAACCTAAGCCTGCCTCGACACCTAATCCTGCATTTGAGCCGCCTCCTGGCATGGGCCCTCACTTCAGCCCTCGAGGGAGATCACGAGACCGGAGTCGCTTCGGCCCTGGCGACGTCCCTGGACCGAACCCTAACCCTAGCTAAGGCTCTCTCCTCATGGGGACCCAATTCCAAGGTCGGACAGCATCAAGCACCTGGGGTCCAGAAGCGGTGCAGGCTGACTCGGCATGGAACTTGGAATCTCAGCATGTCGTTTCCCAGACCCGGCTGCAGCTCCCGAGAGGATTCCGGAGGCCTCCTCGACCAGGGGCTTATTGACGAGTGTGTTCTTGGCAGCCAAATAGGGACCCTGACCGGCACCATCCCATGTGCCCTCAACTCACCCCTTCGGGTAGACCACTGCCCTTCTGTGAGTTCAGCGCCTGGAACCTCCTGGGAACTAAACCTAACCATAACCCTACCCCGAACCAGGACCCTCCACCGAAACCTAACCCTGCCTCGACAACTAATCCTGCATTTGAGCCGCCTCCTGGCATGGGCCCTCACTTCAGCCCTCGAGGGAGATCACGAGACCGGAGTCGCTTTGGCCCTGGCAACGTCCCTGGACCGATCCCTAACCCTAGGTAAGGCTCTCTCCTCATGTGGACCCAATTCCAAGGTCGGACAGCATCACGCGCCTGCGGTCCAGAAGCGGTGCAGGGTGACTCACCATGGAAACTGGAATCTCACAATGTCGTTTCCCAGGCCCGGCTGCAGCTCCGAGAGGATTCCGGAGGCCTCCTCGACCAAGGACTTATCGACGTGTGTGGCCTTGGCAGCCAAAGAGGTATCCTGACCGGCACCGTCCTTTGTGCCCGCAACTAAGCCCTTCGGGGAGACCACTGCCCTGCTGTGGGTTCGGCACCTGGAACCTCCTGGGAACTAACCCTCACCCTAACCCTACCCCGAACCGTTACCCTCCACTGAAACCTAAGCCTGCCTCGATCCCTAATCCTGCATTTGAGCCGCCTTCTGGCATGGGCCCACACTTCAGCCCTCGAGGGAGATCACGAGAGCGGAGTCGCTTCGGCCCTGGCATCGTCCCTGGACTGAACCCTAACCCTAGCTAAGGCTCTCTCCTCATGGGGACCCAATTCCAAGGTCAGACAGCATCACGTGCATAGGGAACAGAAGCGGTGCAGGCTGACTCGGCAAGGAACCTGGAAGCTCACTATGTCGTTTCCCAGGCCCGGCTGCAGCTCCCGAGAGGATTCCTGGAGGCCTCCTCGACCAGGGTCTTATCGACGTGTGTGGCCTTGACAGCCAGGGAGGGACCCTGACCGGCACCGTCCCTTGTGCCCTCAACACAGCCCTTCGGGGAGACCACTGCCCTGCTGTGAGTTCGGCGCCTGGAACCTCCTGGGACCTAACCCTAACCCTAACCCTACCCGAACCGTTACCCTCCACCGAAACCTAAGCCTGCCTCATTCCCATATCCTGCATTTGAGCCGCCTTCTGGCATGGGCCCTCACTTCAGCCCTCGAGGGAGATCACGAGACCGGAGTCGCTTCGGCCCTGGCGTCGTCCCTGGACCGAACCCTAACCCTAGCTAAGGCTCTCTCCTCATGGGGACCCAATTCCAAGGTCGGACAGCATCACGCGCATAGGGAACACAAGCGGTGCAGGCTGACTCGGCAAGGAACCTGGAAGCTCACCATGTCGTTTCCCAGGCCCGGCTGCAGCTCCCGAGAGGATTCCGGAGGCCTCCTCGACCAAGGGCTTATCGACGTGTGTGGCCTTGGCAGCCAAAGAGGGATCCTGACCGGCACCGTCCTTTGTGCCCTCAACTCAGCCCTTCGGGGAGACCACTGCCCTGCTGTGAGTTCAGCGCCTGGAACCTCCTGGGACCTAACCCTAACCCTAACCCTACCCCGAACCAGGACCCTCCACCGAAACCTAAGCCTGCCTCGACACCTAATCCTGCATTTGAGCCGCCTCCTGGCATGGGCCCTCACTTCAGCCCTCGAGGGAGATCACGAGACCGGAGTCGCTTCGGCCCTGGCGACGTCCCTGGACCGAACCCTAACCCTAGCTAAGGCTCTCTCCTCATGGGGACCCAATTCCAAGGTCGGACAGCATCACGCACCTGGGGTCCAGAAGCGGTGCAGGCTGACTCGGCATGGAACTTGGAATCTCACCATGTCGTTTCCCAGGCCCGGCTGCAGCTCCCGAGAGGATTCCGGAGGCCTCCTCGACCAGGGGCTTATTGACGAGTGTGTTCTTGGCAGCCAAATAGGGACCCTGACCGGCACCATCCCATGTGCCCTCAACTCACCCCTTCGGGGAGACCACTGCCCTGCTGTGAGTTCAGCGCCTGGAACCTCCTGGGAACTAACCCTAACCCTAACCCTACCCCGAACCAGGACCCTCCACCGAAACCTAAGCCTGCCTCGACAACTAATCCTGCATTTGAGCCGCCTCCTGGCATGGGCCCTCACTTCAGCCCTCGAGGGAGATCACGAGACCGGAGTCGCTTCGGCCCTGGCAACGTCCCTGGACCGAACCCTAACCCTAGCTAAGGCTCTCTCCTCATGGGGACCCAATTCCAAGGTCGGACAGCATCACGCGCCTGCGGTCCAGAAGCGGTGCAGGCTGACTCACCATGGAAACTGGAATCTCACAATGTCGTTTCCCAGGCCCGGCTGCAGCTCCCGAGAGGATTCCGGAGGCCTCCTCGACCAAGGACTTATCGACGTGTGTGGCCTTGGCAGCCAAAGAGGTATCCTGACCGGCACCGTCCTTTGTGCCCGCAACTAAGCCCTTCGGGGAGACCACTGCCCTGCTGTGGGTTCGGCACCTGGAACCTCCTGGGAACTAACCCTAACCCTAACCCTACCCCGAACCGTTACCCTCCACTGAAACCTAAGCCTGCCTCGATCCCTAATCCTGCATTTGAGCCGCCTTCTGGCATGGGCCCACACTTCAGCCCTCGAGGGAGATCACGAGACCGGAGTCGCTTCGGCCCTGGCATCGTCCCTGGACCGAACCCTAACCCTAGCTAAGGCTCTCTCCTCATGGGGACCCAATTCCAAGGTCGGACAGCATCACGTGCATAGGGAACAGAAGCGGTGCAGGCTGACTCGGCAAGGAACCTGGAAGCTCACTATGTCGTTTCCCAGGCCCGGCTGCAGCTCCCGAGAGGATTCCGGAGGCCTCCTCGACCAGGGTCTTATCGACGTGTGTGGCCTTGACAGCCAGGGAGGGACCCTGACCGGCACCGTCCCTTGTGCCCTCAACACAGCCCTTCGGGGAGACCACTGCCCTGCTGTGAGTTCGGCGCCTGGAACCTCCTGGGACCTAACCCTAACCCTAACCCTACCCGAACCGTTTCCCTCCACAGAAACCTAAGCCTGCCTCATTCCCATATCCTGCATTTGAGCCGCCTTCTGGCATGGGCCCTCACTTCAGCCCTCGAGGGAGATCACGAGACCAGAGTCGCTTCGGCCCTGGCGTCGTCCCTGGACCGAACCCTAACCCTAGCTAAGGCTCTCTCCTCATGGGGACCCAATTCCAAGGTCGGACAGCATCACGCGCATAGGGAACACAAGCGGTGCAGGCTGACTCGGCAAGGAACCTGGAAGCTCACCATGTCGTTTCCCAGGCCCGGCTGCAGCTCCCGAGAGGATTCCGGAGGCCTCCTCGACCAAAGGCTTATCGAGGTGTGTGGTCTTGTCAGCCAAAGAGGGACCTGACCGGCACCGTCCCTTGTGCCCTCAACTCACCCCTTCGGGGAGACCACTGCCCTGCTGTGAGTTCAGCGCCTGGAACCTCCTGGGACCTAACCCTAACCCTAACCCAACCCCGAACCAGGACCCTCCACCGAAACCTAAGCCTGCCTCGACACCTAATCCTGCATTTGAGCCGCCTCCTGGCATGGGCCCTCACTTCAGCCCTCGAGGGAGATCACGAGACCGGAGTCGCTTCGGCCCTGGCGACGTCCCTGGACCGAACCCTAACCCTAGCTAAGGCTCTCTCCTCACGTGGACCCAATTCCAAGGTCGGACAGCATCAAGCACCTGGGGTCCAGAAGCGGTGCAGGCTGACTCGGCATGGAACTTGGAATCTCAGCATGTCGTTTCCCAGGCCCGGCTGCAGCTCCCGAGAGGATTCCGGAGGCCTCCTCGACCAGGGGCTTATTGACGAGTGTGTTCTTGGCAGCCAAATAGGGACCCTGACCGGCACCATCCCATGTGCCCTCAACTCACCCCTTCGGGTAGACCACTGCCCTTCTGTGAGTTCAGCGCCTGGAACCTCCTGGGAACTAAACCTAACCATAACCCTACCCCGAACCAGGACCCTCCACCGAAACCTAACCCTGCCTCGACAACTAATCCTGCATTTGAGCCGCCTCCTGGCATGGGCCCTCACTTCAGCCCTCGAGGGAGATCACGAGACCGGAGTCGCTTTGGCCCTGGCAACGTCCCTGGACCGATCCCTAACCCTAGGTAAGGCTCTCTCCTCATGTGGACCCAATTCCAAGGTCGGACAGCATCACGCGCCTGCGGTCCAGAAGCGGTGCAGGGTGACTCACCATGGAAACTGGAATCTCACAATGTCGTTTCCCAGGCCCGGCTGCAGCTCCGAGAGGATTCCGGAGGCCTCCTCGACCAAGGACTTATCGACGTGTGTGGCCTTGGCAGCCAAAGAGGTATCCTGACCGGCACCGTCCTTTGTGCCCGCAACTAAGCCCTTCGGGGAGACCACTGCCCTGCTGTGGGTTCGGCACCTGGAACCTCCTGGGAACTAACCCTCACCCTAACCCTACCCCGAACCGTTACCCTCCACTGAAACCTAAGCCTGCCTCGATCCCTAATCCTGCATTTGAGCCGCCTTCTGGCATGGGCCCACACTTCAGCCCTCGAGGGAGATCACGAGAGCGGAGTCGCTTCGGCCCTGGCATCGTCCCTGGACCGAACCCTAACCCTAGCTAAGGCTCTCTCCTCATGGGGACCCAATTCCAAGGTCAGACAGCATCACGTGCATAGGGAACAGAAGCGGTGCAGGCTGACTCGGCAAGGAACCTGGAAGCTCACTATGTCGTTTCCCAGGCCCGGCTGCAGCTCCCGAGAGGATTCCTGGAGGCCTCCTCGACCAGGGTCTTATCGACGTGTGTGGCCTTGACAGCCAGGGAGGGACCCTGACCGGCACCGTCCCTTGTGCCCTCAACACAGCCCTTCGGGGAGACCACTGCCCTGCTGTGAGTTCGGCGCCTGGAACCTCCTGGGACCTAACCCTAACCCTAACCCTACCCGAACCGTTTCCCTCCACAGAAACCTAAGCCTGCCTCATTCCCATATCCTGCATTTGAGCCGCCTTCTGGCATGGCCCCTCACTTCAGCCCTCGAGGGAGATCACGAGACCAGAGTCGCTTCGGCCCTGGCGTCGTCCCTGGACCGAACCCTAACCCTAGCTATGGCTCTCTCCTCATGGGGACCCAATTCCAAGGTCGGACAGCATCACGCGCATAGGGAACACAAGCGGTGCAGGCTGACTCGGCAAGGAACCTGGAAGCTCACCATGTCGTTTCCCAGGCCCGGCTGCAGCTCCCGAGAGGATTTCGGAGGCCTCCGCGACCAAAGGCTTATCGAGGTGTGTGGTCTTGTCAGCCAAAGAGGGACCTGACCGGCACCGTCTCTTGTGCCCTCAACTCACCCCTTCGGGGAGACCACTGCCCTGCTGTGAGTTCAGCGCCTGGAACCTCCTGGGACCTAACCCTAACCCTAACCCAACCCCGAACCAGGACCCTCCACCGAAACCTAAGCCTGCCTCGACACCTAATCCTGCATTTGAGCCGCCTCCTGGCATGGGCCCTCACTTCAGCCCTCGAGGGAGATCACGAGACCGGAGTCGCTTCGGCCCTGGCGACGTCCCTGGACCGAACCCTAACCCTAGCTAAGGCTCTCTCCTCACGTGGACCCAATTCCAAGGTCGGACAGCATCAAGCACCTGGGGTCCAGAAGCGGTGCAGGCTGACTCGGCATGGAACTTGGAATCTCAGCATGTCGTTTCCCAGACCCGGCTGCAGCTCCCGAGAGGATTCCGGAGGCCTCCTCGACCAGGGGCTTATTGACGAGTGTGTTCTTGGCAGCCAAATAGGGACCCTGACCGGCACCATCCCATGTGCCCTCAACTCACCCCTTCGGGTAGACCACTGCCCTTCTGTGAGTTCAGCGCCTGGAACCTCCTGGGAACTAAACCTAACCATAACCCTACCCCGAACCAGGACCCTCCACCGAAACCTAACCCTGCCTCGACAACTAATCCTGCATTTGAGCCGCCTCCTGGCATGGGCCCTCACTTCAGCCCTCGAGGGAGATCACGAGACCGGAGTCGCTTTGGCCCTGGCAACGTCCCTGGACCGATCCCTAACCCTAGGTAAGGCTCTCTCCTCATGTGGACCCAATTCCAAGGTCGGACAGCATCACGCGCCTGCGGTCCAGAAGCGGTGCAGGGTGACTCACCATGGAAACTGGAATCTCACAATGTCGTTTCCCAGGCCCGGCTGCAGCTCCGAGAGGATTCCGGAGGCCTCCTCGACCAAGGACTTATCGACGTGTGTGGCCTTGGCAGCCAAAGAGGTATCCTGACCGGCACCGTCCTTTGTGCCCGCAACTAAGCCCTTCGGGGAGACCACTGCCCTGCTGTGGGTTCGGCACCTGGAACCTCCTGGGAACTAACCCTCACCCTAACCCTACCCCGAACCGTTACCCTCCACTGAAACCTAAGCCTGCCTCGATCCCTAATCCTGCATTTGAGCCGCCTTCTGGCATGGGCCCACACTTCAGCCCTCGAGGGAGATCACGAGAGCGGAGTCGCTTCGGCCCTGGCATCGTCCCTGGACTGAACCCTAACCCTAGCTAAGGCTCTCTCCTCATGGGGACCCAATTCCAAGGTCAGACAGCATCACGTGCATAGGGAACAGAAGCGGTGCAGGCTGACTCGGCAAGGAACCTGGAAGCTCACTATGTCGTTTCCCAGGCCCGGCTGCAGCTCCCGAGAGGATTCCTGGAGGCCTCCTCGACCAGGGTCTTATCGACGTGTGTGGCCTTGACAGCCAGGGAGGGACCCTGACCGGCACCGTCCCTTGTGCCCTCAACACAGCCCTTCGGGGAGACCACTGCCCTGCTGTGGGTTCGGCGCCTGGAACCTCCTGGGACCTAACCCTAACCCTACCCCGAACCGTTACCCTCCACCGAAACGTAAGCCTTCCTCGTTCCCTTATCCTGCATTTGAGCCGCTTCTGGCATGGGCCCTCACTTCAGCCCTCGAGGGAGATCACGAGACCGGAGTCGCTTCGGCCCTGGCGTCGTCCCTGGACCGAACCCTAACCCTAGCTAAGGCTCTCTCCTCATGGGGACCCAATTCCAAGGTCGGACAGCATCACGCGCATAGGGAACACAAGCGGTGCAGGCTGACTCGGCAAGGAACCTGGAAGCTCACCATGTCGTTTCCCAGGCCCGGCTGCAGCTCCCGAGAGGATTCCGGAGGCCTCCTCGACCAGGGGCTAATCGACGTGTGTGGCCTTGGCAGCCAAAGAGGGATCCTGACCGACACCGTCCTTTGTGCCCTCAACTCAGACCTTCGGGGAGACCACTGCCCGGCTGTGAGTTCAGCGCCTGGAACCTCCTGGGACCTAACCCTAACCCTAACCCTACCCCGAACCAGGACCCTCCACCGAAACCTAAGCCTGCCTCGACACCTAATCCTGCATTTGAGCCGCCTCCTGGCATGGGCCCTCACTTCAGCCCTCGAGGGAGATCACGAGACCGGAGTCGCTTCGGCCCTGGCGACGTCCCTGGACCGAACCCTAACCCTAGCTAAGGCTCTCTCCTCATGGGGACCCAATAACAAGGTCGGACAGCATCACGCGCCTGGGGTCCAGAAGCGGTGCAGGCTGACTCGGCATGGAACTTGGAATCTCACCATGTCGTTTCCCAGGCCCGGCTGCAGCTCCAGAGAGGATTCCGGAGGCCTCCTCGACCAGGGGCTTATCGACGTGTGTGGCCTTGACAGCCAGGGAGGGACCCTGACGGGCACCGTCCCGTGTGCCCTCAACTCAGCCCTTCGGGGAGACCACTGCCCTGCTGTGAGTTCGGCGCCTGGAACCTCCTGGGACCTAACCCTAACCCTAACCCTACCCGAACCGTTTCCCTCCACAGAAACCTAAGCCTGCCTCATTCCCATATCCTGCATTTGAGCCGCCTTCTGGCATGGCCCCTCACTTCAGCCCTCGAGGGAGATCACGAGACCAGAGTCGCTTCGGCCCTGGCGTCGTCCCTGGACCGAACCCTAACCCTAGCTATGGCTCTCTCCTCATGGGGACCCAATTCCAAGGTCGGACAGCATCACGCGCATAGGGAACACAAGCGGTGCAGGCTGACTCGGCAAGGAACCTGGAAGCTCACCATGTCGTTTCCCAGGCCCGGCTGCAGCTCCCGAGAGGATTTCGGAGGCCTCCGCGACCAAAGGCTTATCGAGGTGTGTGGTCTTGTCAGCCAAAGAGGGACCTGACCGGCACCGTCTCTTGTGCCCTCAACTCACCCCTTCGGGGAGACCACTGCCCTGCTGTGAGTTCAGCGCCTGGAACCTCCTGGGACCTAACCCTAACCCTAACCCAACCCCGAACCAGGACCCTCCACCGAAACCTAAGCCTGCCTCGACACCTAATCCTGCATTTGAGCCGCCTCCTGGCATGGGCCCTCACTTCAGCCCTCGAGGGAGATCACGAGACCGGAGTCGCTTCGGCCCTGGCGACGTCCCTGGACCGAACCCTAACCCTAGCTAAGGCTCTCTCCTCACGTGGACCCAATTCCAAGGTCGGACAGCATCAAGCACCTGGGGTCCAGAAGCGGTGCAGGCTGACTCGGCATGGAACTTGGAATCTCAGCATGTCGTTTCCCAGACCCGGCTGCAGCTCCCGAGAGGATTCCGGAGGCCTCCTCGACCAGGGGCTTATTGACGAGTGTGTTCTTGGCAGCCAAATAGGGACCCTGACCGGCACCATCCCATGTGCCCTCAACTCACCCCTTCGGGTAGACCACTGCCCTTCTGTGAGTTCAGCGCCTGGAACCTCCTGGGAACTAAACCTAACCATAACCCTACCCCGAACCAGGACCCTCCACCGAAACCTAACCCTGCCTCGACAACTAATCCTGCATTTGAGCCGCCTCCTGGCATGGGCCCTCACTTCAGCCCTCGAGGGAGATCACGAGACCGGAGTCGCTTTGGCCCTGGCAACGTCCCTGGACCGATCCCTAACCCTAGGTAAGGCTCTCTCCTCATGTGGACCCAATTCCAAGGTCGGACAGCATCACGCGCCTGCGGTCCAGAAGCGGTGCAGGGTGACTCACCATGGAAACTGGAATCTCACAATGTCGTTTCCCAGGCCCGGCTGCAGCTCCGAGAGGATTCCGGAGGCCTCCTCGACCAAGGACTTATCGACGTGTGTGGCCTTGGCAGCCAAAGAGGTATCCTGACCGGCACCGTCCTTTGTGCCCGCAACTAAGCCCTTCGGGGAGACCACTGCCCTGCTGTGGGTTCGGCACCTGGAACCTCCTGGGAACTAACCCTCACCCTAACCCTACCCCGAACCGTTACCCTCCACTGAAACCTAAGCCTGCCTCGATCCCTAATCCTGCATTTGAGCCGCCTTCTGGCATGGGCCCACACTTCAGCCCTCGAGGGAGATCACGAGAGCGGAGTCGCTTCGGCCCTGGCATCGTCCCTGGACCGAACCCTAACCCTAGCTAAGGCTCTCTCCTCATGGGGACCCAATTCCAAGGTCGGACAGCATCACGCGCATAGGGAACAGAAGCGGTGCAGGCTGACTCGGCAAGGAACCTGGAAGCTCACCATGTCGTTTCCCAGGCCCGGCTGCAGCTCCCGAGAGGATTCCGGAGGCCTCCTCGACCAGGGGCTTATCGACGTGTGTGGCCTTGACAGCCAGGGAGGGACCCTGACCGGCACCGTCCCTTGTGCCCTCAACTCAGCCCTTCGGGGAGACCACTGCCCTGCTGTGAGTTCGGCGCCTGGAACCTCCTGGGACCTAACCCTAACCCTAACCCTAACCGAACCGTTTCCCTCCACCGAAACCTAAGCCTGCCTCATTCCCATATCCTGCATTTGAGCCGCCTTCTGGCATGGGCCCTCACTTCAGCCCTCGAGGGAGATCACGAGACCGGAGTCGCTTCGGCCCTGGCGTCGTCCCTGGACCGAACCCTAACCCTAGCTAAGGCTCTCTCCTCATGGGGACCCAATTCCAAGGTCGGACAGCATCACGCGCATAGGGAACAGAAGCGGTGCAGGCTGACTCGGCAAGGAACCTGGAAGCTCACCATGTCGTTTCCCAGGCCCGGCTGCAGCTCCCGAGAGGATTCCGGAGGCCTCCTCGACCAGGGTCTTATCGACGTGTGTGGCCTTGACAGCCAGGGAGGGACCCTGACCGGCACCGTCCCTTGTGCCCTCAACTCAGCCCTTCGGGGAGACCACTGCCCTGCTGTGAGTTCGGCGCCTGGAACCTCCTGGGACCTAACCCTAACCCTAACCCTACCCGAACCGTTACCCTCCACCGAAACCTAAGCCTGCCTCGTTCCCTAATCCTGCATTTGAGCCGCCTTCTGGCATGGGCCCTCACTTCAGCCCTCGAGGGAGATCACGAGACCGGAGTCGCTTCGGCCCTGGCGTCGTCCCTGGACCGAACCCTAACCCTAGCTAAGGCTCTCTCCTCATGGGGACCCAATTCCAAGGTCGGACAGCATCACGCGCATAGGGAACAGAAGCGGTGCAGGCTGACTCGGCAAGGAACCTGGAAGCTCACCATGTCGTTTCCCAGGCCCGGCTGCAGCTCCCGAGAGGATTCCGGAGGCCTCCTCGACCAGGGGCTTATCGACGTGTGTGGCCTTGGCAGCCAAAGAGGGATCCTGACCGGCACCGTCCTTTGTGCCCTCAACTCAGCCCTTCGGGGAGACCACTGCCCTGCTGTGAGTTCAGCGCCTGGAACCTCCTGGGACCTAACCCTAACCCTAACCCTACCCCGAACCAGGACCCTCCACCGAAACCTAAGCCTGCCTCGACACCTAATCCTGCATTTGAGCCGCCTCCTGGCATGGGCCCTCACTTCAGCCCTCGAGGGAGATCACGAGACCGGAGTCGCTTCGGCCCTGGCGACGTCCCTGGACCGAACCCTAACCCTAGCTAAGGCTCTCTCCTCATGGGGACCCAATTCCAAGGTCGGACAGCATCACGCGCCTGGGGTCCAGAAGCGGTGCAGGCTGACTCGGCATGGAACCTGGAATCTCACCATGTCGTTTCCCAGGCCCGGCTGCAGCTCCCGAGAGGATTCCGGAGGCCTCCTCGACCAGGGGCTTATCGACGTGTGTGGCCTTGACAGCCAGGGAGGGACCCTGACGGGCACCGTCCCGTGTGCCCTCAACTCAGCCCTTCGGGGAGACCACTGCCCTGCTGTGAGTTCGGCGCCTGGAACCTCCTGGGACCTAACCCTAACCCTAACCCTACCCGAACCGTTTCCCTCCACAGAAACCTAAGCCTGCCTCATTCCCATATCCTGCATTTGAGCCGCCTTCTGGCATGGGCCCCTCACTTCAGCCCTCGAGGGAGATCACGAGACCAGAGTCGCTTCGGCCCTGGCGTCGTCCCTGGACCGAACCCTAACCCTAGCTAAGGCTCTCTCCTCATGGGGACCCAATTCCAAGGTCGGACAGCATCACGCGCATAGGGAACACAAGCGGTGCAGGCTGACTCGGCAAGGAACCTGGAAGCTCACCATGTCGTTTCCCAGGCCCGGCTGCAGCTCCCGAGAGGATTTCGGAGGCCTCCGCGACCAAAGGCTTATCGAGGTGTGTGGTCTTGTCAGCCAAAGAGGGACCTGACCGGCACCGTCTCTTGTGCCCTCAACTCACCCCTTCGGGGAGACCACTGCCCTGCTGTGAGTTCAGCGCCTGGAACCTCCTGGGACCTAACCCTAACCCTAACCCTACCCCGAACCAGGACCCTCCACCGAAACCTAAGCCTGCCTCGACACCTAATCCTGCATTTGAGCCGCCTCCTGGCATGGGCCCTCACTTCAGCCCTCGAGGGAGATCACGAGACCGGAGTCGCTTCGGCCCTGGCGACGTCCCTGGACCGAACCCTAACCCTAGCTAAGGCTCTCTCCTCACGTGGACCCAATTCCAAGGTCGGACAGCATCAAGCACCTGGGGTCCAGAAGCGGTGCAGGCTGACTCGGCATGGAACTTGGAATCTCAGCATGTCGTTTCCCAGGCCCGGCTGCAGCTCCCGAGAGGATTCCGGAGGCCTCCTCGACCAGGGGCTTATTGACGAGTGTGTTCTTGGCAGCCAAATAGGGACCCTGACCGGCACCATCCCATGTGCCCTCAACTCACCCCTTCGGGTAGACCACTGCCCTTCTGTGAGTTCAGCGCCTGGAACCTCCTGGGAACTAAACCTAACCATAACCCTACCCCGAACCAGGACCCTCCACCGAAACCTAACCCTGCCTCGACAACTAATCCTGCATTTGAGCCGCCTCCTGGCATGGGCCCTCACTTCAGCCCTCGAGGGAGATCACGAGACCGGAGTCGCTTTGGCCCTGGCAACGTCCCTGGACCGATCCCTAACCCTAGCTAAGGCTCTCTCCTCATGTGGACCCAATTCCAAGGTCGGACAGCATCACGCGCCTGCGGTCCAGAAGCGGTGCAGGGTGACTCACCATGGAAACTGGAATCTCACAATGTCGTTTCCCAGGCCCGGCTGCAGCTCCCGAGAGGATTCCGGAGGCCTCCTCGACCAAGGACTTATCGACGTGTGTGGCCTTGGCAGCCAAAGAGGTATCCTGACCGGCACCGTCCTTTGTGCCCGCAACTAAGCCCTTCGGGGAGACCACTGCCCTGCTGTGGGTTCGGCACCTGGAACCTCCTGGGAACTAACCCTCACCCTAACCCTACCCCGAACCGTTACCCTCCACTGAAACCTAAGCCTGCCTCGATCCCTAATCCTGCATTTGAGCCGCCTTCTGGCATGGGCCCTCACTTCAGCCCTCGAGGGAGATCACGAGAGCGGAGTCGCTTCGGCCCTGGCGACGTCCCTGGACCGAACCCTAACCCTAGCTAAGGCTCTCTCCTCATGGGGACCCAATTCCAAGGTCGGACAGCATCACGCGCATAGGGAACAGAAGCGGTGCAGGCTGACTCGGCAAGGAACCTGGAAGCTCACCATGTCGTTTCCCAGGCCCGGCTGCAGCTCCCGAGAGGATTCCGGAGGCCTCCTCGACCAGGGGCTTATCGACGTGTGTGGCCTTGACAGCCAGGGAGGGACCCTGACCGGCACCGTCCCTTGTGCCCTCAACTCAGCCCTTCGGGGAGACCACTGCCCTGCTGTGAGTTCGGCGCCTGGAACCTCCTGGGACCTAACCCTAACCCTAACCCTAACCGAACCGTTTCCCTCCACCGAAACCTAAGCCTGCCTCGTTCCCTTATCCTGCATTTGAGCCGCCTTCTGGCATGGGCCCTCACTTCAGCCCTCGAGGGAGATCACGAGACCGGAGTCGCTTCGGCCCTGGCGACGTCCCTGGACCGAACCCTAACCCTAGCTAAGGCTCTCTCCTCATGGGGACCCAATTCCAAGGTCGGACAGCATCACGCGCATAGGGAACAGAAGCGGTGCAGGCTGACTCGGCAAGGAACCTGGAAGCTCACTATGTCGTTTCCCAGGCCCGGCTGCAGCTCCCGAGAGGATTCCTGGAGGCCTCCTCGACCAGGGGCTTATCGACGTGTGTGGCCTTGACAGCCAGGGAGGGACCCTGACCGGCACCGTCCCTTGTGCCCTCAACTCAGCCCTTCGGGGAGACCACTGCCCTGCTGTGAGTTCGGCGCCTGGAACCTCCTGGGACCTAACCCTAACCCTAACCCTACCCCGAACCGTTACCCTCCACCGAAACCTAAGCCTGCCTCGACAACTAATCCTGCATTTGAGCCGCCTCCTGGCATGGGCCCTCACTTCAGCCCTCGAGGGAGATCACGAGACCGGAGTCGCTTCGGCCCTGGCGTCGTCCCTGGACCGAACCCTAACCCTAGCTAAGGCTCTCTCCTCATGGGGACCCAATTCCAAGGTCGGACAGCATCACGCGCCTGCGGTCCAGAAGCGGTGCAGGCTGACTCGGCATGGAACCTGGAATCTCACCATGTCGTTTCCCAGGCCCGGCTGCAGCTCCCGAGAGGATTCCGGAGGCCTCCTCGACCAGGGGCTTATCGACGTGTGTGGCCTTGGCAGCCAAAGAGGGATCCTGACCGGCACCGTCCTTTGTGCCCTCAACTCAGCCCTTCGGGGAGACCACTGCCCTGCTGTGAGTTCGGCGCCTGGAACCTCCTGGGACCTAACCCTAACCCTAACCCTACCCCGAACCGTTACCCTCCACCGAAACCTAAGCCTGCCTCGACACCTAATCCTGCATTTGAGCCGCCTTCTGGCATGGGCCCTCACTTCAGCCCTCGAGGGAGATCACGAGACCGGAGTCGCTTCGGCCCTGGCGTCGTCCCTGGACCGAACCCTAACCCTAGCTAAGGCTCTCTCCTCATGGGGACCCAATTCCAAGGTCGGACAGCATCACGCGCATAGGGAACAGAAGCGGTGCAGGCTGACTCGGCAAGGAACCTGGAAGCTCACCATGTCGTTTCCCAGGCCCGGCTGCAGCTCCCGAGAGGATTCCGGAGGCCTCCTCGACCAGGGGCTTATCGACGTGTGTGGCCTTGACAGCCAGAGAGGGACCCTGACCGGCACCGTCCCTTGTGCCCTCAACTCAGCCCTTCGGGGAGACCACTGCCCTGCTGTGAGTTCGGCGCCTGGAACCTCCTGGGACCTAACCCTAACCCTAACCCTACCCGAACCGTTTCCCTCCACAGAAACCTAAGCCTGCCTCATTCCCATATCCTGCATTTGAGCCGCCTTCTGGCATGGGCCCTCACTTCAGCCCTCGAGGGAGATCACGAGACCGGAGTCGCTTCGGCCCTGGCGTCGTCCCTGGACCGAACCCTAACCCTAGCTAAGGCTCTCTCCTCATGGGGACCCAATTCCAAGGTCGGACAGCATCACGCGCATAGGGAACACAAGCGGTGCAGGCTGACTCGGCAAGGAACCTGGAAGCTCACCATGTCGTTTCCCAGGCCCGGCTGCAGCTCCCGAGAGGATTTCGGAGGCCTCCGCGACCAAAGGCTTATCGACGTGTGTGGTCTTGTCAGCCAAAGAGGGACCTGACCGGCACCGTCTCTTGTGCCCTCAACTCACCCCTTCGGGGAGACCACTGCCCTGCTGTGAGTTCAGCGCCTGGAACCTCCTGGGACCTAACCCTAACCCTAACCCTACCCCGAACCAGGACCCTCCACCGAAACCTAAGCCTGCCTCGACACCTAATCCTGCATTTGAGCCGCCTCCTGGCATGGGCCCTCACTTCAGCCCTCGAGGGAGATCACGAGACCGGAGTCGCTTCGGCCCTGGCGACGTCCCTGGACCGAACCCTAACCCTAGCTAAGGCTCTCTCCTCATGGGGACCCAATTCCAAGGTCGGACAGCATCACGCGCCTGGGGTCCAGAAGCGGTGCAGGCTGACTCGGCATGGAACTTGGAATCTCACCATGTCGTTTCCCAGGCCCGGCTGCAGCTCCCGAGAGGATTCCGGAGGCCTCCTCGACCAGGGGCTTATCGACGTGTGTGGCCTTGGCAGCCAAAGAGGGACCCTGACCGGCACCGTCCCTTGTGCCCTCAACTCAGCCCTTCGGGGAGACCACTGCCCTGCTGTGAGTTCGGCGCCTGGAACCTCCTGGGACCTAACCCTAACCCTAACCCTACCCCGAACCGTTTCCCTCCACCGAAACCTAAGCCTGCCTCGATCCCTAATCCTGCATTTGAGCCGCCTTCTGGCATGGGCCCTCACTTCAGCCCTCGAGGGAGATCACGAGACCGGAGTCGCTTCGGCCCTGGCATCGTCCCTGGACCGAACCCTAACCCTAGCTAAGGCTCTCTCCTCATGGGGACCCAATTCCAAGGTCGGACAGCATCACGCGCATAGGGAACAGAAGCGGTGCAGGCTGACTCGGCAAGGAACCTGGAAGCTCACCATGTCGTTTCCCAGGCCCGGCTGCAGCTCCCGAGAGGATTCCGGAGGCCTCCTCGACCAGGGTCTTATCGACGTGTGTGGCCTTGACAGCCAAAGAGGGACCCTGACCGGCACCGTCCCTTGTGCCCTCAACTCAGCCCTTCGGGGAGACCACTGCCCTGCTGTGAGTTCGGCGCCTGGAACCTCCTGGGACCTAACCCTAACCCTAACCCTACCCCGAACCGTTACCCTCCACCGAAACCTAAGCCTGCCTCGACACCTAATCCTGCATTTGAGCCGCCTTCTGGCATGGGCCCTCACTTCAGCCCTCGAGGGAGATCACGAGACCGGAGTCGCTTCGGCCCTGGCGTCGTCCCTGGACCGAACCCTAACCCTAGCTAAGGCTCTCTCCTCATGGGGACCCAATTCCAAGGTCGGACAGCATCACGCGCATAGGGAACAGAAGCGGTGCAGGCTGACTCGGCAAGGAACCTGGAAGCTCACCATGTCGTTTCCCAGGCCCGGCTGCAGCTCCCGAGAGGATTCCGGAGGCCTCCTCGACCAGGGGCTTATCGACGTGTGTGGCCTTGGCAGCCAAAGAGGGACCCTGACCGGCACCGTCCCTTGTGCCCTCAACTCAGCCCTTCGGGGAGACCACTGCCCTGCTGTGAGTTCAGCGCCTGGAACCTCCTGGGACCTAACCCTAACCCTAACCCTACCCCGAACCAGGACCCTCCACCGAAACCTAAGCCTGCCTCGACACCTAATCCTGCATTTGAGCCGCCTCCTGGCATGGGCCCTCACTTCAGCCCTCGAGGGAGATCACGAGACCGGAGTCGCTTCGGCCCTGGCGACGTCCCTGGACCGAACCCTAACCCTAGCTAAGGCTCTCTCCTCATGGGGACCCAATTCCAAGGTCGGACAGCATCACGCGCCTGGGGTCCAGAAGCGGTGCAGGCTGACTCGGCATGGAACCTGGAATCTCACCATGTCGTTTCCCAGGCCCGGCTGCAGCTCCCGAGAGGATTCCGGAGGCCTCCTCGACCAGGGGCTTATCGACGTGTGTGGCCTTGGCAGCCAAAGAGGGACCCTGACCGGCACCGTCCTTTGTGCCCTCAACTCAGCCCTTCGGGGAGACCACTGCCCTGCTGTGAGTTCGGCGCCTGGAACCTCCTGGGACCTAACCCTAACCCTAACCCTACCCCGAACCGTTACCCTCCACCGAAACCTAAGCCTGCCTCGACACCTAATCCTGCATTTGAGCCGCCTTCTGGCATGGGCCCTCACTTCAGCCCTCGAGGGAGATCACGAGACCGGAGTCGCTTCGGCCCTGGCGTCGTCCCTGGACCGAACCCTAACCCTAGCTAAGGCTCTCTCCTCATGGGGACCCAATTCCAAGGTCGGACAGCATCACGCGCATAGGGAACAGAAGCGGTGCAGGCTGACTCGGCAAGGAACCTGGAAGCTCACCATGTCGTTTCCCAGGCCCGGCTGCAGCTCCCGAGAGGATTCCGGAGGCCTCCTCGACCAGGGGCTTATCGACGTGTGTGGCCTTGACAGCCAAAGAGGGACCCTGACCGGCACCGTCCCTTGTGCCCTCAACTCAGCCCTTCGGGGAGACCACTGCCCTGCTGTGAGTTCAGCGCCTGGAACCTCCTGGGACCTAACCCTAACCCTAACCCTACCCCGAACCAGGACCCTCCACCGAAACCTAAGCCTGCCTCGACACCTAATCCTGCATTTGAGCCGCCTCCTGGCATGGGCCCTCACTTCAGCCCTCGAGGGAGATCACGAGACCGGAGTCGCTTCGGCCCTGGCGTCGTCCCTGGACCGAACCCTAACCCTAGCTAAGGCTCTCTCCTCATGGGGACCCAATTCCAAGGTCGGACAGCATCACGCGCATAGGGTCCAGAAGCGGTGCAGGCTGACTCGGCAAGGAACCTGGAAGCTCACCATGTCGTTTCCCAGGCCCGGCTGCAGCTCCCGAGAGGATTCCGGAGGCCTCCTCGACCAGGGGCTTATCGACGTGTGTGGCCTTGGCAGCCAAAGAGGGACCCTGACCGGCACCGTCCTTTGTGCCCTCAACTCACCCCTTCGGGGAGACCACTGCCCTGCTGTGAGTTCAGCGCCTGGAACCTCCTGGGACCTAACCCTAACCCTAACCCTACCCCGAACCAGGACCCTCCACCGAAACCTAAGCCTGCCTCGACACCTAATCCTGCATTTGAGCCGCCTCCTGGCATGGGCCCTCACTTCAGCCCTCGAGGGAGATCACGAGACCGGAGTCGCTTCGGCCCTGGCGACGTCCCTGGACCGAACCCTAACCCTAGCTAAGGCTCTCTCCTCATGGGGACCCAATTCCAAGGTCGGACAGCATCACGCGCCTGGGGTCCAGAAGCGGTGCAGGCTGACTCGGCATGGAACTTGGAATCTCACCATGTCGTTTCCCAGGCCCGGCTGCAGCTCCCGAGAGGATTCCGGAGGCCTCCTCGACCAGGGGCTTATCGACGTGTGTGGCCTTGGCAGCCAAAGAGGGACCCTGACCGGCACCGTCCCGTGTGCCCTCAACTCAGCCCTTCGGGGAGACCACTGCCCTGCTGTGAGTTCGGCGCCTGGAACCTCCTGGGACCTAACCCTAACCCTAACCCTACCCGAACCGTTTCCCTCCACCGAAACCTAAGCCTGCCTCGATCCCTAATCCTGCATTTGAGCCGCCTTCTGGCATGGGCCCTCACTTCAGCCCTCGAGGGAGATCACGAGACCGGAGTCGCTTCGGCCCTGGCGTCGTCCCTGGACCGAACCCTAACCCTAGCTAAGGCTCTCTCCTCATGGGGACCCAATTCCAAGGTCGGACAGCATCACGCGCATAGGGAACACAAGCGGTGCAGGCTGACTCGGCAAGGAACCTGGAAGCTCACCATGTCGTTTCCCAGGCCCGGCTGCAGCTCCCGAGAGGATTCCGGAGGCCTCCTCGACCAAAGGCTTATCGACGTGTGTGGCCTTGTCAGCCAAAGAGGGACCTGACCGGCACCGTCCCTTGTGCCCTCAACTCACCCCTTCGGGGAGACCACTGCCCTGCTGTGAGTTCAGCGCCTGGAACCTCCTGGGACCTAACCCTAACCCTAACCCTACCCCGAACCAGGACCCTCCACCGAAACCTAAGCCTGCCTCGACACCTAATCCTGCATTTGAGCCGCCTCCTGGCATGGGCCCTCACTTCAGCCCTCGAGGGAGATCACGAGACCGGAGTCGCTTCGGCCCTGGCGACGTCCCTGGACCGAACCCTAACCCTAGCTAAGGCTCTCTCCTCATGGGGACCCAATTCCAAGGTCGGACAGCATCACGCACCTGGGGTCCAGAAGCGGTGCAGGCTGACTCGGCATGGAACTTGGAATCTCACCATGTCGTTTCCCAGGCCCGGCTGCAGCTCCCGAGAGGATTCCGGAGGCCTCCTCGACCAGGGGCTTATCGACGTGTGTGGCCTTGGCAGCCAAATAGGGACCCTGACCGGCACCGTCCCATGTGCCCTCAACTCACCCCTTCGGGGAGACCACTGCCCTGCTGTGAGTTCAGCGCCTGGAACCTCCTGGGACCTAACCCTAACCCTAACCCTACCCCGAACCAGGACCCTCCACCGAAACCTAAGCCTGCCTCGACAACTAATCCTGCATTTGAGCCGCCTCCTGGCATGGGCCCTCACTTCAGCCCTCGAGGGAGATCACGAGACCGGAGTCGCTTCGGCCCTGGCAACGTCCCTGGACCGAACCCTAACCCTAGCTAAGGCTCTCTCCTCATGGGGACCCAATTCCAAGGTCGGACAGCATCACGCGCCTGCGGTCCAGAAGCGGTGCAGGCTGACTCACCATGGAAACTGGAATCTCACAATGTCGTTTCCCAGGCCCGGCTGCAGCTCCGAGAGGATTCCGGAGGCCTCCTCGACCAAGGACTTATCGACGTGTGTGGCCTTGGCAGCCAAAGAGGGATCCTGACCGGCACCGTCCTTTGTGCCCTCAACTAAGCCCTTCGGGGAGACCACTGCCCTGCTGTGGGTTCGGCGCCTGGAACCTCCTGGGAACTAACCCTAACCCTAACCCTACCCCGAACCGTTACCCTCCACTGAAACCTAAGCCTGCCTCGATCCCTAATCCTGCATTTGAGCCGCCTTCTGGCATGGGCCCTCACTTCAGCCCTCGAGGGAGATCACGAGAGCGGAGTCGCTTCGGCCCTGGCATCGTCCCTGGACCGAACCCTAACCCTAGCTAAGGCTCTCTCCTCATGGGGACCCAATTCCAAGGTCGGACAGCATCACGTGCATAGGGAACAGAAGCGGTGCAGGCTGACTCGGCAAGGAACCTGGAAGCTCACTATGTCGTTTCCCAGGCCCGGCTGCAGCTCCCGAGAGGATTCCTGGAGGCCTCCTCGACCAGGGTCTTATCGACGTGTGTGGCCTTGACAGCCAGGGAGGGACCCTGACCGGCACCGTCCCTTGTGCCCTCAACACAGCCCTTCGGGGAGACCACTGCCCTGCTGTGGGTTCGGCGCCTGGAACCTCCTGGGACCTAACCCTAACCCTACCCCGAACCGTTACCCTCCACCGAAACCTAAGCCTTCCTCGTTCCCTTATCCTGCATTTGAGCCGCCTTCTGGCATGGGCCCTCACTTCAGCCCTCGAGGGAGATCACGAGACCGGAGTCGCTTCGGCCCTGGCGTCGTCCCTGGACCGAACCCTAACCCTAGCTAAGGCTCTCTCCTCATGGGGACCCAATTCCAAGGTCGGACAGCATCACGCGCATAGGGAACACAAGCGGTGCAGGCTGACTCGGCAAGGAACCTGGAAGCTCACCATGTCGTTTCCCAGGCCCGGCTGCAGCTCCCGAGAGGATTCCGGAGGCCTCCTCGACCAGGGGCTAATCGACGTGTGTGGCCTTGGCAGCCAAAGAGGGATCCTGACCGACACCGTCCTTTGTGCCCTCAACTCAGACCTTCGGGGAGACCACTGCCCTGCTGTGAGTTCAGCGCCTGGAACCTCCTGGGACCTAACCCTAACCCTAACCCTACCCCGAACCAGGACCCTCCACCGAAACCTAAGCCTGCCTCGACACCTAATCCTGCATTTGAGCCGCCTCCTGGCATGGGCCCTCACTTCAGCCCTCGAGGGAGATCACGAGACCGGAGTCGCTTCGGCCCTGGCGACGTCCCTGGACCGAACCCTAACCCTAGCTAAGGCTCTCTCCTCATGGGGACCCAATTCCAAGGTCGGACAGCATCACGCGCCTGGGGTCCAGAAGCGGTGCAGGCTGACTCGGCATGGAACTTGGAATCTCACCATGTCGTTTCCCAGGCCCGGCTGCAGCTCCAGAGAGGATTCCGGAGGCCTCCTCGACCAGGGGCTTATCGACGTGTGTGGCCTTGACAGCCAGGGAGGGACCCTGACGGGCACCGTCCCGTGTGCCCTCAACTCAGCCCTTCGGGGAGACCACTGCCCTGCTGTGAGTTCGGCGCCTGGAACCTCCTGGGACCTAACCCTAACCCTAACCCTACCCGAACCGTTTCCCTCCACAGAAACCTAAGCCTGCCTCATTCCCATATCCTGCATTTGAGCCGCCTTCTGGCATGGGCCCCTCACTTCAGCCCTCGAGGGAGATCACGAGACCAGAGTCGCTTCGGCCCTGGCGTCGTCCCTGGACCGAACCCTAACCCTAGCTATGGCTCTCTCCTCATGGGGACCCAATTCCAAGGTCGGACAGCATCACGCGCATAGGGAACACAAGCGGTGCAGGCTGACTCGGCAAGGAACCTGGAAGCTCACCATGTCGTTTCCCAGGCCCGGCTGCAGCTCCCGAGAGGATTTCGGAGGCCTCCGCGACCAAAGGCTTATCGAGGTGTGTGGTCTTGTCAGCCAAAGAGGGACCTGACCGGCACCGTCTCTTGTGCCCTCAACTCACCCCTTCGGGGAGACCACTGCCCTGCTGTGAGTTCAGCGCCTGGAACCTCCTGGGACCTAACCCTAACCCTAACCCAACCCCGAACCAGGACCCTCCACCGAAACCTAAGCCTGCCTCGACACCTAATCCTGCATTTGAGCCGCCTCCTGGCATGGGCCCTCACTTCAGCCCTCGAGGGAGATCACGAGACCGGAGTCGCTTCGGCCCTGGCGACGTCCCTGGACCGAACCCTAACCCTAGCTAAGGCTCTCTCCTCACGTGGACCCAATTCCAAGGTCGGACAGCATCAAGCACCTGGGGTCCAGAAGCGGTGCAGGCTGACTCGGCATGGAACTTGGAATCTCAGCATGTCGTTTCCCAGACCCGGCTGCAGCTCCCGAGAGGATTCCGGAGGCCTCCTCGACCAGGGGCTTATTGACGAGTGTGTTCTTGGCAGCCAAATAGGGACCCTGACCGGCACCATCCCATGTGCCCTCAACTCACCCCTTCGGGTAGACCACTGCCCTTCTGTGAGTTCAGCGCCTGGAACCTCCTGGGAACTAAACCTAACCATAACCCTACCCCGAACCAGGACCCTCCACCGAAACCTAACCCTGCCTCGACAACTAATCCTGCATTTGAGCCGCCTCCTGGCATGGGCCCTCACTTCAGCCCTCGAGGGAGATCACGAGACCGGAGTCGCTTTGGCCCTGGCAACGTCCCTGGACCGATCCCTAACCCTAGCTAAGGCTCTCTCCTCATGTGGACCCAATTCCAAGGTCGGACAGCATCACGCGCCTGCGGTCCAGAAGCGGTGCAGGGTGACTCACCATGGAAACTGGAATCTCACAATGTCGTTTCCCAGGCCCGGCTGCAGCTCCGAGAGGATTCCGGAGGCCTCCTCGACCAAGGACTTATCGACGTGTGTGGCCTTGGCAGCCAAAGAGGTATCCTGACCGGCACCGTCCTTTGTGCCCGCAACTAAGCCCTTCGGGGAGACCACTGCCCTGCTGTGGGTTCGGCACCTGGAACCTCCTGGGAACTAACCCTCACCCTAACCCTACCCCGAACCGTTACCCTCCACTGAAACCTAAGCCTGCCTCGATCCCTAATCCTGCATTTGAGCCGCCTTCTGGCATGGGCCCACACTTCAGCCCTCGAGGGAGATCACGAGAGCGGAGTCGCTTCGGCCCTGGCATCGTCCCTGGACTGAACCCTAACCCTAGCTAAGGCTCTCTCCTCATGGGGACCCAATTCCAAGGTCAGACAGCATCACGTGCATAGGGAACAGAAGCGGTGCAGGCTGACTCGGCAAGGAACCTGGAAGCTCACTATGTCGTTTCCCAGGCCCGGCTGCAGCTCCCGAGAGGATTCCTGGAGGCCTCCTCGACCAGGGTCTTATCGACGTGTGTGGCCTTGACAGCCAGGGAGGGACCCTGACCGGCACCGTCCCTTGTGCCCTCAACACAGCCCTTCGGGGAGACCACTGCCCTGCTGTGGGTTCGGCGCCTGGAACCTCCTGGGACCTAACCCTAACCCTACCCCGAACCGTTACCCTCCACCGAAACGTAAGCCTTCCTCGTTCCCTTATCCTGCATTTGAGCCGCTTCTGGCATGGGCCCTCACTTCAGCCCTCGAGGGAGATCACGAGACCGGAGTCGCTTCGGCCCTGGCGTCGTCCCTGGACCGAACCCTAACCCTAGCTAAGGCTCTCTCCTCATGGGGACCCAATTCCAAGGTCGGACAGCATCACGCGCATAGGGAACACAAGCGGTGCAGGCTGACTCGGCAAGGAACCTGGAAGCTCACCATGTCGTTTCCCAGGCCCGGCTGCAGCTCCCGAGAGGATTCCGGAGGCCTCCTCGACCAGGGGCTAATCGACGTGTGTGGCCTTGGCAGCCAAAGAGGGATCCTGACCGACACCGTCCTTTGTGCCCTCAACTCAGACCTTCGGGGAGACCACTGCCCGGCTGTGAGTTCAGCGCCTGGAACCTCCTGGGACCTAACCCTAACCCTAACCCTACCCCGAACCAGGACCCTCCACCGAAACCTAAGCCTGCCTCGACACCTAATCCTGCATTTGAGCCGCCTCCTGGCATGGGCCCTCACTTCAGCCCTCGAGGGAGATCACGAGACCGGAGTCGCTTCGGCCCTGGCGACGTCCCTGGACCGAACCCTAACCCTAGCTAAGGCTCTCTCCTCATGGGGACCCAATAACAAGGTCGGACAGCATCACGCGCCTGGGGTCCAGAAGCGGTGCAGGCTGACTCGGCATGGAACTTGGAATCTCACCATGTCGTTTCCCAGGCCCGGCTGCAGCTCCAGAGAGGATTCCGGAGGCCTCCTCGACCAGGGGCTTATCGACGTGTGTGGCCTTGACAGCCAGGGAGGGACCCTGACGGGCACCGTCCCGTGTGCCCTCAACTCAGCCCTTCGGGGAGACCACTGCCCTGCTGTGAGTTCGGCGCCTGGAACCTCCTGGGACCTAACCCTAACCCTAACCCTACCCGAACCGTTTCCCTCCACAGAAACCTAAGCCTGCCTCATTCCCATATCCTGCATTTGAGCCGCCTTCTGGCATGGCCCCTCACTTCAGCCCTCGAGGGAGATCACGAGACCAGAGTCGCTTCGGCCCTGGCGTCGTCCCTGGACCGAACCCTAACCCTAGCTATGGCTCTCTCCTCATGGGGACCCAATTCCAAGGTCGGACAGCATCACGCGCATAGGGAACACAAGCGGTGCAGGCTGACTCGGCAAGGAACCTGGAAGCTCACCATGTCGTTTCCCAGGCCCGGCTGCAGCTCCCGAGAGGATTTCGGAGGCCTCCGCGACCAAAGGCTTATCGAGGTGTGTGGTCTTGTCAGCCAAAGAGGGACCTGACCGGCACCGTCTCTTGTGCCCTCAACTCACCCCTTCGGGGAGACCACTGCCCTGCTGTGAGTTCAGCGCCTGGAACCTCCTGGGACCTAACCCTAACCCTAACCCAACCCCGAACCAGGACCCTCCACCGAAACCTAAGCCTGCCTCGACACCTAATCCTGCATTTGAGCCGCCTCCTGGCATGGGCCCTCACTTCAGCCCTCGAGGGAGATCACGAGACCGGAGTCGCTTCGGCCCTGGCGACGTCCCTGGACCGAACCCTAACCCTAGCTAAGGCTCTCTCCTCACGTGGACCCAATTCCAAGGTCGGACAGCATCAAGCACCTGGGGTCCAGAAGCGGTGCAGGCTGACTCGGCATGGAACTTGGAATCTCAGCATGTCGTTTCCCAGACCCGGCTGCAGCTCCCGAGAGGATTCCGGAGGCCTCCTCGACCAGGGGCTTATTGACGAGTGTGTTCTTGGCAGCCAAATAGGGACCCTGACCGGCACCATCCCATGTGCCCTCAACTCACCCCTTCGGGTAGACCACTGCCCTTCTGTGAGTTCAGCGCCTGGAACCTCCTGGGAACTAAACCTAACCATAACCCTACCCCGAACCAGGACCCTCCACCGAAACCTAACCCTGCCTCGACAACTAATCCTGCATTTGAGCCGCCTCCTGGCATGGGCCCTCACTTCAGCCCTCGAGGGAGATCACGAGACCGGAGTCGCTTTGGCCCTGGCAACGTCCCTGGACCGATCCCTAACCCTAGCTAAGGCTCTCTCCTCATGTGGACCCAATTCCAAGGTCGGACAGCATCACGCGCCTGCGGTCCAGAAGCGGTGCAGGGTGACTCACCATGGAAACTGGAATCTCACAATGTCGTTTCCCAGGCCCGGCTGCAGCTCCCGAGAGGATTCCGGAGGCCTCCTCGACCAAGGACTTATCGACGTGTGTGGCCTTGGCAGCCAAAGAGGTATCCTGACCGGCACCGTCCTTTGTGCCCGCAACTAAGCCCTTCGGGGAGACCACTGCCCTGCTGTGGGTTCGGCACCTGGAACCTCCTGGGAACTAACCCTCACCCTAACCCTACCCCGAACCGTTACCCTCCACTGAAACCTAAGCCTGCCTCGATCCCTAATCCTGCATTTGAGCCGCCTTCTGGCATGGGCCCACACTTCAGCCCTCGAGGGAGATCACGAGAGCGGAGTCGCTTCGGCCCTGGCATCGTCCCTGGACCGAACCCTAACCCTAGCTAAGGCTCTCTCCTCATGGGGACCCAATTCCAAGGTCGGACAGCATCACGTGCATAGGGAACAGAAGCGGTGCAGGCTGACTCGGCAAGGAACCTGGAAGCTCACTATGTCGTTTCCCAGGCCCGGCTGCAGCTCCCGAGAGGATTCCTGGAGGCCTCCTCGACCAGGGTCTTATCGACGTGTGTGGCCTTGACAGCCAGGGAGGGACCCTGACCGGCACCGTCCCTTGTGCCCTCAACACAGCCCTTCGGGGAGACCACTGCCCTGCTGTGGGTTCGGCGCCTGGAACCTCCTGGGACCTAACCCTAACCCTACCCCGAACCGTTACCCTCCACCGAAACGTAAGCCTTCCTCGTTCCCTTATCCTGCATTTGAGCCGCCTTCTGGCATGGGCCCTCACTTCAGCCCTCGAGGGAGATCACGAGACCGGAGTCGCTTCGGCCCTGGCGTCGTCCCTGGACCGAACCCTAACCCTAGCTAAGGCTCTCTCCTCATGGGGACCCAATTCCAAGGTCGGACAGCATCACGCGCATAGGGAACACAAGCGGTGCAGGCTGACTCGGCAAGGAACCTGGAAGCTCACCATGTCGTTTCCCAGGCCCGGCTGCAGCTCCCGAGAGGATTCCGGAGGCCTCCTCGACCAGGGGCTTATCGACGTGTGTGGCCTTGGCAGCCAAAGAGGGATCCTGACCGGCACCGTCCTTTGTGCCCTCAACTCAGACCTTCGGGGAGACCACTGCCCTGCTGTGAGTTCAGCGCCTGGAACCTCCTGGGACCTAACCCTAACCCTAACCCTACCCCGAACCAGGACCCTCCACCGAAACCTAAGCCTGCCTCGACACCTAATCCTGCATTTGAGCCGCCTCCTGGCATGGGCCCTCACTTCAGCCCTCGAGGGAGATCACGAGACCGGAGTCGCTTCGGCCCTGGCGACGTCCCTGGACCGAACCCTAACCCTAGCTAAGGCTCTCTCCTCATGGGGACCCAATTCCAAGGTCGGACAGCATCACGCGCCTGGGGTCCAGAAGCGGTGCAGGCTGACTCGGCATGGAACTTGGAATCTCACCATGTCGTTTCCCAGGCCCGGCTGCAGCTCCCGAGAGGATTCCGGAGGCCTCCTCGACCAGGGGCTTATCGACGTGTGTGGCCTTGACAGCCAGGGAGGGACCCTGACCGGCACCGTCCCGTGTGCCCTCAACTCAGCCCTTCGGGGAGACCACTGCCCTGCTGTGAGTTCGGCGCCTGGAACCTCCTGGGACCTAACCCTAACCCTAACCCTACCCGAACCGTTTCCCTCCACCGAAACCTAAGCCTGCCTCGTTCCCTTATCCTGCATTTGAGCCGCCTTCTGGCATGGGCCCTCACTTCAGCCCTCGAGGGAGATCACGAGACCGGAGTCGCTTCGGCCCTGGCGTCGTCCCTGGACCGAACCCTAACCCTAGCTAAGGCTCTCTCCTCATGGGGACCCAATTCCAAGGTCGGACAGCATCACGCGCATAGGGAACACAAGCGGTGCAGGCTGACTCGGCAAGGAACCTGGAAGCTCACCATGTCGTTTCCCAGGCCCGGCTGCAGCTCCCGAGAGGATTCCGGAGGCCTCCTCGACCAGGGGCTTATCGACGTGTGTGGCCTTGTCAGCCAAAGAGGGACCTGACCGGCACCGTCCCTTGTGCCCTCAACTCACCCCTTCGGGGAGACCACTGCCCTGCTGTGAGTTCAGCGCCTGGAACCTCCTGGGACCTAACCCTAACCCTACCCCGAACCAGGACCCTCCACCGAAACCTAAGCCTGCCTCGACACCTAATCCTGCATTTGAGCCGCCTCCTGGCATGGGCCCTCACTTCAGCCCTCGAGGGAGATCACGAGACCGGAGTCGCTTCGGCCCTGGCGACGTCCCTGGACCGAACCCTAACCCTAGCTAAGGCTCTCTCCTCATGGGGACCCAATTCCAAGGTCGGACAGCATCACGCGCCTGGGGTCCAGAAGCGGTGCAGGCTGACTCGGCATGGAACTTGGAATCTCACCATGTCGTTTCCCAGGCCCGGCTGCAGCTCCCGAGAGGATTCCGGAGGCCTCCTCGACCAGGGGCTTATCGACGTGTGTGGCCTTGGCAGCCAAAGAGGGACCCTGACCGGCACCGTCCCATGTGCCCTCAACTCACCCCTTCGGGGAGACCACTGCCCTGCTGTGAGTTCAGCGCCTGGAACCTCCTGGGACCTAACCCTAACCCTAACCCTACCCCGAACCAGGACCCTCCACCGAAACCTAAGCCTGCCTCGACACCTAATCCTGCATTTGAGCCGCCTCCTGGCATGGGCCCTCACTTCAGCCCTCGAGGGAGATCACGAGACCGGAGTCGCTTCGGCCCTGGCGACGTCCCTGGACCGAACCCTAACCCTAGCTAAGGCTCTCTCCTCATGGGGACCCAATTCCAAGGTCGGACAGCATCACGCGCCTGGGGTCCAGAAGCGGTGCAGGCTGACTCGGCATGGAACTTGGAATCTCACCATGTCGTTTCCCAGGCCCGGCTGCAGCTCCCGAGAGGATTCCGGAGGCCTCCTCGACCAGGGGCTTATCGACGTGTGTGGCCTTGGCAGCCAAAGAGGGACCCTGACCGGCACCGTCCTTTGTGCCCTCAACTCAGCCCTTCGGGGAGACCACTGCCCTGCTGTGAGTTCGGCGCCTGGAACCTCCTGGGACCTAACCCTAACCCTAACCCTACCCCGAACCGTTACCCTCCACCGAAACCTAAGCCTGCCTCGATCCCTAATCCTGCATTTGAGCCGCCTTCTGGCATGGGCCCTCACTTCAGCCCTCGAGGGAGATCACGAGACCGGAGTCGCTTCGGCCCTGGCGTCGTCCCTGGACCGAACCCTAACCCTAGCTAAGGCTCTCTCCTCATGGGGACCCAATTCCAAGGTCGGACAGCATCACGCGCATAGGGAACAGAAGCGGTGCAGGCTGACTCGGCAAGGAACCTGGAAGCTCACCATGTCGTTTCCCAGGCCCGGCTGCAGCTCCCGAGAGGATTCCGGAGGCCTCCTCGACCAGGGGCTTATCGACGTGTGTGGCCTTGGCAGCCAAAGAGGGACCCTGACCGGCACCGTCCCTTGTGCCCTCAACTCAGCCCTTCGGGGAGACCACTGCCCTGCTGTGAGTTCGGCGCCTGGAACCTCCTGGGACCTAACCCTAACCCTAACCCTACCCCGAACCAGGACCCTCCACCGAAACCTAAGCCTGCCTCGACACCTAATCCTGCATTTGAGCCGCCTTCTGGCATGGGCCCTCACTTCAGCCCTCGAGGGAGATCACGAGACCGGAGTCGCTTCGGCCCTGGCGACGTCCCTGGACCGAACCCTAACCCTAGCTAAGGCTCTCTCCTCATGGGGACCCAATTCCAAGGTCGGACAGCATCACGCGCATAGGGTCCAGAAGCGGTGCAGGCTGACTCGGCATGGAACCTGGAATCTCACCATGTCGTTTCCCAGGCCCGGCTGCAGCTCCCGAGAGGATTCCGGAGGCCTCCTCGACCAGGGGCTTATCGACGTGTGTGGCCTTGGCAGCCAAAGAGGGACCCTGACCGGCACCGTCCCTTGTGCCCTCAACTCAGCCCTTCGGGGAGACCACTGCCCTGCTGTGAGTTCAGCGCCTGGAACCTCCTGGGACCTAACCCTAACCCTAACCCTACCCCGAACCAGGACCCTCCACCGAAACCTAAGCCTGCCTCGACACCTAATCCTGCATTTGAGCCGCCTCCTGGCATGGGCCCTCACTTCAGCCCTCGAGGGAGATCACGAGACCGGAGTCGCTTCGGCCCTGGCGTCGTCCCTGGACCGAACCCTAACCCTAGCTAAGGCTCTCTCCTCATGGGGACCCAATTCCAAGGTCGGACAGCATCACGCGCCTGGGGTCCAGAAGCGGTGCAGGCTGACTCGGCAAGGAACCTGGAATCTCACCATGTCGTTTCCCAGGCCCGGCTGCAGCTCCCGAGAGGATTCCGGAGGCCTCCTCGACCAGGGGCTTATCGACGTGTGTGGCCTTGGCAGCCAAAGAGGGATCCTGACCGGCACCGTCCTTTGTGCCCTCAACTCAGCCCTTCGGGGAGACCACTGCCCTGCTGTGAGTTCAGCGCCTGGAACCTCCTGGGACCTAACCCTAACCCTAACCCTACCCCGAACCAGGACCCTCCACCGAAACCTAAGCCTGCCTCGACACCTAATCCTGCATTTGAGCCGCCTCCTGGCATGGGCCCTCACTTCAGCCCTCGAGGGAGATCACGAGACCGGAGTCGCTTCGGCCCTGGCGACGTCCCTGGACCGAACCCTAACCCTAGCTAAGGCTCTCTCCTCATGGGGACCCAATTCCAAGGTCGGACAGCATCACGCGCCTGGGGTCCAGAAGCGGTGCAGGCTGACTCGGCATGGAACTTGGAATCTCACCATGTCGTTTCCCAGGCCCGGCTGCAGCTCCCGAGAGGATTCCGGAGGCCTCCTCGACCAGGGGCTTATCGACGTGTGTGGCCTTGACAGCCAGGGAGGGACCCTGACCGGCACCGTCCCGTGTGCCCTCAACTCAGCCCTTCGGGGAGACCACTGCCCTGCTGTGAGTTCGGCGCCTGGAACCTCCTGGGACCTAACCCTAACCCTAACCCTACCCGAACCGTTTCCCTCCACCGAAACCTAAGCCTGCCTCGATTCCCATATCCTGCATTTGAGCCGCCTTCTGGCATGGGCCCTCACTTCAGCCCTCGAGGGAGATCACGAGACCGGAGTCGCTTCGGCCCTGGCGTCGTCCCTGGACCGAACCCTAACCCTAGCTAAGGCTCTCTCCTCATGGGGACCCAATTCCAAGGTCGGACAGCATCACGCGCATAGGGAACACAAGCGGTGCAGGCTGACTCGGCAAGGAACCTGGAAGCTCACCATGTCGTTTCCCAGGCCCGGCTGCAGCTCCCGAGAGGATTCCGGAGGCCTCCTCGACCAGGGGCTTATCGACGTGTGTGGCCTTGGCAGCCAAAGAGGGACCTGACCGGCACCGTCCCTTGTGCCCTCAACTCACCCCTTCGGGGAGACCACTGCCCTGCTGTGAGTTCAGCGCCTGGAACCTCCTGGGACCTAACCCTAACCCTAACCCTACCCCGAACCAGGACCCTCCACCGAAACCTAAGCCTGCCTCGACACCTAATCCTGCATTTGAGCCGCCTCCTGGCATGGGCCCTCACTTCAGCCCTCGAGGGAGATCACGAGACCGGAGTCGCTTCGGCCCTGGCGACGTCCCTGGACCGAACCCTAACCCTAGCTAAGGCTCTCTCCTCATGGGGACCCAATTCCAAGGTCGGACAGCATCACGCGCCTGGGGTCCAGAAGCGGTGCAGGCTGACTCGGCATGGAACTTGGAATCTCACCATGTCGTTTCCCAGGCCCGGCTGCAGCTCCCGAGAGGATTCCGGAGGCCTCCTCGACCAGGGGCTTATTGACGAGTGTGTTCTTGGCAGCCAAATAGGGACCCTGACCGGCACCGTCCCATGTGCCCTCAACTCACCCCTTCGGGGAGACCACTGCCCTGCTGTGAGTTCAGCGCCTGGAACCTCCTGGGACCTAACCCTAACCCTAACCCTACCCCGAACCAGGACCCTCCACCGAAACCTAAGCCTGCCTCGACAACTAATCCTGCATTTGAGCCGCCTCCTGGCATGGGCCCTCACTTCAGCCCTCGAGGGAGATCACGAGACCGGAGTCGCTTCGGCCCTGGCAACGTCCCTGGACCGAACCCTAACCCTAGCTAAGGCTCTCTCCTCATGGGGACCCAATTCCAAGGTCGGACAGCATCACGCGCCTGCGGTCCAGAAGCGGTGCAGGCTGACTCGGCATGGAAACTGGAATCTCACCATGTCGTTTCCCAGGCCCGGCTGCAGCTCCCGAGAGGATTCCGGAGGCCTCCTCGACCAGGGGCTTATCGACGTGTGTGGCCTTGGCAGCCAAAGAGGGACCCTGACCGGCACCGTCCTTTGTGCCCTCAACTCAGCCCTTCGGGGAGACCACTGCCCTGCTGTGAGTTCGGCGCCTGGAACCTCCTGGGACCTAACCCTAACCCTAACCCTACCCCGAACCGTTACCCTCCACCGAAACCTAAGCCTGCCTCGATCCCTAATCCTGCATTTGAGCCGCCTTCTGGCATGGGCCCTCACTTCAGCCCTCGAGGGAGATCACGAGACCGGAGTCGCTTCGGCCCTGGCGTCGTCCCTGGACCGAACCCTAACCCTAGCTAAGGCTCTCTCCTCATGGGGACCCAATTCCAAGGTCGGACAGCATCACGCGCATAGGGAACAGAAGCGGTGCAGGCTGACTCGGCAAGGAACCTGGAAGCTCACCATGTCGTTTCCCAGGCCCGGCTGCAGCTCCCGAGAGGATTCCGGAGGCCTCCTCGACCAGGGGCTTATCGACGTGTGTGGCCTTGACAGCCAAAGAGGGACCCTGACCGGCACCGTCCCTTGTGCCCTCAACTCAGCCCTTCGGGGAGACCACTGCCCTGCTGTGAGTTCGGCGCCTGGAACCTCCTGGGACCTAACCCTAACCCTACCCCGAACCGTTACCCTCCACCGAAACCTAAGCCTGCCTCGTTCCCTAATCCTGCATTTGAGCCGCCTTCTGGCATGGGCCCTCACTTCAGCCCTCGAGGGAGATCACGAGACCGGAGTCGCTTCGGCCCTGGCGTCGTCCCTGGACCGAACCCTAACCCTAGCTAAGGCTCTCTCCTCATGGGGACCCAATTCCAAGGTCGGACAGCATCACGCGCATAGGGAACAGAAGCGGTGCAGGCTGACTCGGCAAGGAACCTGGAAGCTCACCATGTCGTTTCCCAGGCCCGGCTGCAGCTCCCGAGAGGATTCCGGAGGCCTCCTCGACCAGGGGCTTATCGACGTGTGTGGCCTTGGCAGCCAAAGAGGGATCCTGACCGGCACCGTCCTTTGTGCCCTCAACTCAGCCCTTCGGGGAGACCACTGCCCTGCTGTGAGTTCAGCGCCTGGAACCTCCTGGGACCTAACCCTAACCCTAACCCTACCCCGAACCAGGACCCTCCACCGAAACCTAAGCCTGCCTCGACACCTAATCCTGCATTTGAGCCGCCTCCTGGCATGGGCCCTCACTTCAGCCCTCGAGGGAGATCACGAGACCGGAGTCGCTTCGGCCCTGGCGACGTCCCTGGACCGAACCCTAACCCTAGCTAAGGCTCTCTCCTCATGGGGACCCAATTCCAAGGTCGGACAGCATCACGCGCCTGGGGTCCAGAAGCGGTGCAGGCTGACTCGGCATGGAACTTGGAATCTCACCATGTCGTTTCCCAGGCCCGGCTGCAGCTCCCGAGAGGATTCCGGAGGCCTCCTCGACCAGGGGCTTATCGACGTGTGTGGCCTTGACAGCCAAAGAGGGACCCTGACCGGCACCGTCCCGTGTGCCCTCAACTCAGCCCTTCGGGGAGACCACTGCCCTGCTGTGAGTTCGGCGCCTGGAACCTCCTGGGACCTAACCCTAACCCTAACCCTACCCCGAACCAGGACCCTCCACCGAAACCTAAGCCTGCCTCGACACCTAATCCTGCATTTGAGCCGCCTTCTGGCATGGGCCCTCACTTCAGCCCTCGAGGGAGATCACGAGACCGGAGTCGCTTCGGCCCTGGCGTCGTCCCTGGACCGAACCCTAACCCTAGCTAAGGCTCTCTCCTCATGGGGACCCAATTCCAAGGTCGGACAGCATCACGCGCATAGGGAACAGAAGCGGTGCAGGCTGACTCGGCAAGGAACCTGGAAGCTCACCATGTCGTTTCCCAGGCCCGGCTGCAGCTCCCGAGAGGATTCCGGAGGCCTCCTCGACCAGGGGCTTATCGACGTGTGTGGCCTTGGCAGCCAAAGAGGGACCCTGACCGGCACCGTCCTTTGTGCCCTCAACTCAGCCCTTCGGGGAGACCACTGCCCTGCTGTGAGTTCAGCGCCTGGAACCTCCTGGGACCTAACCCTAACCCTAACCCTACCCCGAACCAGGACCCTCCACCGAAACCTAAGCCTGCCTCGACACCTAATCCTGCATTTGAGCCGCCTCCTGGCATGGGCCCTCACTTCAGCCCTCGAGGGAGATCACGAGACCGGAGTCGCTTCGGCCCTGGCGACGTCCCTGGACCGAACCCTAACCCTAGCTAAGGCTCTCTCCTCATGGGGACCCAATTCCAAGGTCGGACAGCATCACGCGCCTGGGGTCCAGAAGCGGTGCAGGCTGACTCGGCAAGGAACCTGGAATCTCACCATGTCGTTTCCCAGGCCCGGCTGCAGCTCCCGAGAGGATTCCGGAGGCCTCCTCGACCAGGGGCTTATCGACGTGTGTGGCCTTGGCAGCCAAAGAGGGACCCTGACCGGCACCGTCCCTTGTGCCCTCAACTCAGCCCTTCGGGGAGACCACTGCCCTGCTGTGAGTTCAGCGCCTGGAACCTCCTGGGACCTAACCCTAACCCTAACCCTACCCCGAACCAGGACCCTCCACCGAAACCTAAGCCTGCCTCGACACCTAATCCTGCATTTGAGCCGCCTCCTGGCATGGGCCCTCACTTCAGCCCTCGAGGGAGATCACGAGACCGGAGTCGCTTCGGCCCTGGCGACGTCCCTGGACCGAACCCTAACCCTAGCTAAGGCTCTCTCCTCATGGGGACCCAATTCCAAGGTCGGACAGCATCACGCGCCTGGGGTCCAGAAGCGGTGCAGGCTGACTCGGCAAGGAACCTGGAATCTCACCATGTCGTTTCCCAGGCCCGGCTGCAGCTCCCGAGAGGATTCCGGAGGCCTCCTCGACCAGGGGCTTATCGACGTGTGTGGCCTTGGCAGCCAAAGAGGGACCCTGACCGGCACCGTCCTTTGTGCCCTCAACTCAGCCCTTCGGGGAGACCACTGCCCTGCTGTGAGTTCAGCGCCTGGAACCTCCTGGGACCTAACCCTAACCCTAACCCTACCCCGAACCAGGACCCTCCACCGAAACCTAAGCCTGCCTCGACACCTAATCCTGCATTTGAGCCGCCTCCTGGCATGGGCCCTCACTTCAGCCCTCGAGGGAGATCACGAGACCGGAGTCGCTTCGGCCCTGGCGACGTCCCTGGACCGAACCCTAACCCTAGCTAAGGCTCTCTCCTCATGGGGACCCAATTCCAAGGTCGGACAGCATCACGCGCCTGGGGTCCAGAAGCGGTGCAGGCTGACTCGGCAAGGAACCTGGAAGCTCACCATGTCGTTTCCCAGGCCCGGCTGCAGCTCCCGAGAGGATTCCGGAGGCCTCCTCGACCAGGGGCTTATCGACGTGTGTGGCCTTGGCAGCCAAAGAGGGACCCTGACCGGCACCGTCCCTTGTGCCCTCAACTCAGCCCTTCGGGGAGACCACTGCCCTGCTGTGAGTTCGGCGCCTGGAACCTCCTGGGACCTAACCCTAACCCTAACCCTACCCCGAACCGTTACCCTCCACCGAAACCTAAGCCTGCCTCGATCCCTAATCCTGCATTTGAGCCGCCTTCTGGCATGGGCCCTCACTTCAGCCCTCGAGGGAGATCACGAGACCGGAGTCGCTTCGGCCCTGGCGTCGTCCCTGGACCGAACCCTAACCCTAGCTAAGGCTCTCTCCTCATGGGGACCCAATTCCAAGGTCGGACAGCATCACGCGCATAGGGTCCAGAAGCGGTGCAGGCTGACTCGGCAAGGAACCTGGAAGCTCACCATGTCGTTTCCCAGGCCCGGCTGCAGCTCCCGAGAGGATTCCGGAGGCCTCCTCGACCAGGGGCTTATCGACGTGTGTGGCCTTGGCAGCCAAAGAGGGACCCTGACCGGCACCGTCCCTTGTGCCCTCAACTCAGCCCTTCGGGGAGACCACTGCCCTGCTGTGAGTTCGGCGCCTGGAACCTCCTGGGACCTAACCCTAACCCTAACCCTACCCCGAACCAGGACCCTCCACCGAAACCTAAGCCTGCCTCGACACCTAATCCTGCATTTGAGCCGCCTCCTGGCATGGGCCCTCACTTCAGCCCTCGAGGGAGATCACGAGACCGGAGTCGCTTCGGCCCTGGCGACGTCCCTGGACCGAACCCTAACCCTAGCTAAGGCTCTCTCCTCATGGGGACCCAATTCCAAGGTCGGACAGCATCACGCGCCTGGGGTCCAGAAGCGGTGCAGGCTGACTCGGCAAGGAACCTGGAAGCTCACCATGTCGTTTCCCAGGCCCGGCTGCAGCTCCCGAGAGGATTCCGGAGGCCTCCTCGACCAGGGGCTTATCGACGTGTGTGGCCTTGGCAGCCAAAGAGGGACCCTGACCGGCACCGTCCCTTGTGCCCTCAACTCAGCCCTTCGGGGAGACCACTGCCCTGCTGTGAGTTCGGCGCCTGGAACCTCCTGGGACCTAACCCTAACCCTAACCCTACCCCGAACCAGGACCCTCCACCGAAACCTAAGCCTGCCTCGACACCTAATCCTGCATTTGAGCCGCCTTCTGGCATGGGCCCTCACTTCAGCCCTCGAGGGAGATCACGAGACCGGAGTCGCTTCGGCCCTGGCGACGTCCCTGGACCGAACCCTAACCCTAGCTAAGGCTCTCTCCTCATGGGGACCCAATTCCAAGGTCGGACAGCATCACGCGCCTGGGGTCCAGAAGCGGTGCAGGCTGACTCGGCAAGGAACCTGGAAGCTCACCATGTCGTTTCCCAGGCCCGGCTGCAGCTCCCGAGAGGATTCCGGAGGCCTCCTCGACCAGGGGCTTATCGACGTGTGTGGCCTTGGCAGCCAAAGAGGGACCCTGACCGGCACCGTCCCTTGTGCCCTCAACTCAGCCCTTCGGGGAGACCACTGCCCTGCTGTGAGTTCGGCGCCTGGAACCTCCTGGGACCTAACCCTAACCCTAACCCTACCCCGAACCAGGACCCTCCACCGAAACCTAAGCCTGCCTCGACACCTAATCCTGCATTTGAGCCGCCTCCTGGCATGGGCCCTCACTTCAGCCCTCGAGGGAGATCACGAGACCGGAGTCGCTTCGGCCCTGGCGACGTCCCTGGACCGAACCCTAACCCTAGCTAAGGCTCTCTCCTCATGGGGACCCAATTCCAAGGTCGGACAGCATCACGCGCCTGGGGTCCAGAAGCGGTGCAGGCTGACTCGGCAAGGAACCTGGAATCTCACCATGTCGTTTCCCAGGCCCGGCTGCAGCTCCCGAGAGGATTCCGGAGGCCTCCTCGACCAGGGGCTTATCGACGTGTGTGGCCTTGGCAGCCAAAGAGGGACCCTGACCGGCACCGTCCCTTGTGCCCTCAACTCAGCCCTTCGGGGAGACCACTGCCCTGCTGTGAGTTCGGCGCCTGGAACCTCCTGGGACCTAACCCTAACCCTAACCCTACCCCGAACCAGGACCCTCCACCGAAACCTAAGCCTGCCTCGATCCCTAATCCTGCATTTGAGCCGCCTTCTGGCATGGGCCCTCACTTCAGCCCTCGAGGGAGATCACGAGACCGGAGTCGCTTCGGCCCTGGCGACGTCCCTGGACCGAACCCTAACCCTAGCTAAGGCTCTCTCCTCATGGGGACCCAATTCCAAGGTCGGACAGCATCACGCGCCTGGGGTCCAGAAGCGGTGCAGGCTGACTCGGCAAGGAACCTGGAATCTCACCATGTCGTTTCCCAGGCCCGGCTGCAGCTCCCGAGAGGATTCCGGAGGCCTCCTCGACCAGGGGCTTATCGACGTGTGTGGCCTTGGCAGCCAAAGAGGGACCCTGACCGGCACCGTCCCTTGTGCCCTCAACTCAGCCCTTCGGGGAGACCACTGCCCTGCTGTGGGTTCGGCGCCTGGAACCTCCTGGGACCTAACCCTAACCCTAACCCTACCCCGAACCAGGACCCTCCACCGAAACCTAAGCCTGCCTCGATCCCTAATCCTGCATTTGAGCCGCCTTCTGGCATGGGCCCTCACTTCAGCCCTCGAGGGAGATCACGAGACCGGAGTCGCTTCGGCCCTGGCGACGTCCCTGGACCGAACCCTAACCCTAGCTAAGGCTCTCTCCTCATGGGGACCCAATTCCAAGGTCGGACAGCATCACGCGCCTGGGGTCCAGAAGCGGTGCAGGCTGACTCGGCAAGGAACCTGGAATCTCACCATGTCGTTTCCCAGGCCCGGCTGCAGCTCCCGAGAGGATTCCGGAGGCCTCCTCGACCAGGGGCTTATCGACGTGTGTGGCCTTGACAGCCAAAGAGGGACCCTGACCGGCACCGTCCCTTGTGCCCTCAACTCAGCCCTTCGGGGAGACCACTGCCCGGCTGTGGGTTCGGCGCCTGGAACCTCCTGGGACCTAACCCTAACCCTAACCCTACCCCGAACCATTACCCTCCACCGAAACCTAAGCCTGCCTCGTTCCCTTATCCTGCATTTGAGCCGCCTTCTGGCATGGGCCCTCACTTCAGCCCTCGAGGGAGATCACGAGACCGGAGTCGCTTCGGCCCTGGCGTCGTCCCTGGACCGAACCCTAACCCTAGCTAAGGCTCTCTCCTCATGGGGACCCAATTCCAAGGTCGGACAGCATCACGCGCCTGGGGTCCAGAAGCGGTGCAGGCTGACTCGGCAAGGAATCTGGAATCTCACCATGTCGTTTCCCAGGCCCGGCTGCAGCTCCCGAGAGGATTCCGGAGGCCTCCTCGACCAGGGGCTTATCGACGTGTGTGGCCTTGGCAGCCAAAGAGGGACCCTGACCGGCACCGTCCCTTGTGCCCTCAACTCAGCCCTTCGGGGAGACCACTGCCCTGCTGTGGGTTCGGCGCCTGGAACCTCCTGGGACCTAACCCTAACCCTAACCCTACCCCGAACCGTTTCCCTCCACCGAAACCTAAGCCTGCCTCGATCCCTAATCCTGCATTTGAGCCGCCTTCTGGCATGGGCCCTCACTTCAGCCCTCGAGGGAGATCACGAGACCGGAGTCGCTTCGGCCCTGGCGTCGTCCCTGGACCGAACCCTAACCCTAGCTAAGGCTCTCTCCTCATGGGGACCCAATTCCAAGGTCGGACAGCATCACGCGCCTGGGGTCCAGAAGCGGTGCAGGCTGACTCGGCAAGGAACCTGGAAGCTCACCATGTCGTTTCCCAGGCCCGGCTGCAGCTCCCGAGAGGATTCCGGAGGCCTCCTCGACCAGGGGCTTATCGACGTGTGTGGCCTTGGCAGCCAAAGAGGGACCCTGACCGGCACCGTCCCTTGTGCCCTCAACTCAGCCCTTCGGGGAGACCACTGCCCTGCTGTGGGTTTGGCGCCTGGAACTTCTTGGGACCTAACTCTAACCCTAACCCACCGCAAAACGTTACCCTCCCCCGAAACCTAAGCCTGCCTCGACCCAGTCCTGCATTTGAGCCGCCTTCTGGCATGGGCCCTCACTTCAGCCCTCGAGGGAGATCACGAGACCGGAGTCGCTTCGGCCCTGGCGACGTCCCTGGACCGAACCCTAACCCTAGATAAGGCTCTCTCCGCATGGGGACCCAATTCCAAGGTCGGACAGCATCACGCGCCTGGGGTCCAGAAGCGGTGCAGGCTGACTCGCCAAGGAACCTGGAAGCTCACCATGTCGTTTCCCCAGGCCCGGCTGCAGCTCCCGAGAGGATTCCGGAGGCCTCCTCGACCAGGGGCTTATCGACGTGTGTGGCCTTGGCAGCCAAAGAGTCATCCTGACCGACACCTTCCCTTGTGCCCTCAACTTAGCCCCTCGGGGAGACCACTGCCCTGCTGTGTGTTCGGCGCCTGGAAACTCATGGCCCTAACCCTAACCCTAACCCTACCCCAACCCGGGACCCTCCACCAAAACCTTGGCCTGCCTTGATCACTGACCCTGCAAGTGAGCCTCCTTCTGTCATGGGCTCTCACGTCAGCCTTAAACGAGATCACGAGACCGCCGTCGTTTCGAACCTGGCCATGTCCCTGGACCGAATTCTAACCCTATCTAACGCTCAGTCCCCATGGGGATCCAATTCCAACATCTGAAAACTCCACGTGCTTCGGGTCCAGAAGCGGTGCAGGCTCACATGGCATGGAACCTGGAAGCTCACCATGTCGTTTCCCAGGCCTCACTACAGCTGCCCTAGAGGATTCCAGAGGCTCCTCGTTCAGGGGCCGTTCGACGCGTGTGGCCTTGGCAGCCAAAGACGGATCCTGACTAGCATCGTCCCTTGTGCCCTCAACTCAGCCCTTCGGGGAGACCATCGTTTTGCTGTAGGTTCCGTGCCTGGAGCCTCCTGGGACGTAACCCTAACCTTAACGCTACTTCTAACCGGGTCCCTCCACAGTAATCTAAGCATGCCTCGAACCCTAACCCTGCACTTGAGCCGCCTTCTGGCATGGGCCCTCAATTATTCCTGAGGGAGGTCACGAGCCTGGAGTCGCTATGGGCCTGGCGATGTCCCTTTATCGAAACCTACCCCTAGCTTAGGCTCTCTCCCCATGGGGACCCAATCCCTACGTCTCACAACACCATACGCCTTGGGTCCTTATGGGTTGCATGGTCACCTGGTATGGTATCTGGAAGCTCACCATATCGTTTCCCATGCCTGTTGCAGCTGCCAGAGAGAATTCCTGAGTCTTCCCCGGCCAGGCGCTCATAGAGTCTGACCCTGCCCGGAACTCTCCCTTGTGCCCTGAACTCAGTCCTTCGGAGAGACCGCTGAAGTGTTCTGGCTTCAGCACCTGGGGCCTCCTGGGACGTAACCCCAACCCTACCCTTAACGAGACCCTCCTCCTAATCCTCAGCCGGACTTGAACCCTATCCCTTCATTTTAACCTCACCTTCACATGAGCCATCACTTCATCTCTCGAGGGAGATCTCGAGACAGGAGTCACTTCGATCCTGGCTACGTCCCTGGTCCAAACACTAACCGTAGCTAAGGCTCTCTCCCCTTGTGGACCCAATCGCATGGTCTGGCAACGCCACGTGCCTGGGGTTCCAGAAGCGGGGCAGTGTCCCTCAGCATGGTGCCTGGAACCTCACAATGTCATTCTGCAGGCCCGGCTGCAGTTGTCTGAGAGAATTCCTGAGGCCTACCGGACCAGTGGCCCATAGATTTGCGTGGCCAGGTAGCCAAAGACTGAACCTTCCCGGCCCTCTCCCCTGTGCCCTCAACTTAGCCCATTCGGGTGACCACTGCCCTGCTATGGGTTCAGTACCTGGGGCCTCTTGGGTCCTAACACAATCCCTACCCCTAACGGAAACCTCAACCGAATCCTAACCCGATCTTGAAACCTAACCAAACAATTGACCCCCACTGTCTCCTGGTCCCTTACTTCATTCTTCTAGCGAGATCACGAGACTGGAGTTGCTTTGGCCCTGACAACGTCCTGGATCCAACCCTAACCCTAGCTCAGACTCTCTCCCAATGGGGATGTAAGCAACAAACCATAAATCGTCTATGAGAAAAATTGAAGAAACCCAAAGAAATGGAAAACATTCCATGCTCACGTATTAGAAGAACAAACATTTGGGGTGCCTGGGTGGCACCGTCGGTTAAGCGTCCGACTTCTACCAGGTCACGATCTCGCGATCCGTGATATCGAGCCCCACGTCAGGCTCTGGGCTGATGGCTCAGAGCCTGGAGCCTGTTTCCTATTCTGTGTCTCCCTCTCTCTCTGCCAATCCCCCGTTCATGCTCTGTCTCTGTCTGTCCCCCAAAAATAAATAAACGTTGAAAAAAAAAAAGAAGAACAAACATTGTTAAGATGTCAATACTACCAAAGCAATCGACACACTCAATGCAATCCCTATCAAAAAACACGAGCTTTCTCCACAGAGCTAGAACAAACAACCCTAAAATGTGTAAGGATCCAGAAAAGATACCAAAAACTAAAGTCATGTTGAAAGAGAAAACAAAGGTGGAAACATGACTATTTTGGATTTATGGTGTATTAGAAAGCTGCATTCATCAAGACAGTATGTACAGGCACAGAAACGGAGACAGACGTCAATGGAACAGAATATGGACCCCAGAAATATACCCTCAAACATAAGGTGAGTAATCTTTGTTAACACAGAAAGAATATCCAATGGAATAAGAGTCTCTTCAGCAAATGGTACTAGGAATACTGGACAGTGAGAATGATGAACCTGGACACTGTTCTTAAACGACACACACACACACACACACACACACACACACACCTCAAAATGGATGAATTATCTAAATGTAAGTCAGGAACCATCAAACTCCTAGAGGAGATAACAGGCAATGTACCTCCTTGATCCTGGCCGCAGCAACTTCTCGCTTGTCATGTCTCCAGAAACAAGGGCAATAAAAACCACAATGAACTCTTGGGTCCTGAAGATAAAAAGCTTCTGCACAGCAGGGGACAAAATCAGCTAAACTAAAAGGCAACTGAATGAAATGGGAGAAGATATTTGCAGGTGACATATCAGATAAAGGGTTAGTATCCAAAATCTATAAAAACTGATCACGCTCAACACCCAGAAACCAAATAATCCAGTGAAGAAATGGGCAAAAGACATGAAGAGACACCTTAAGAAAGATGACATCCAGATCGGTCACACATGAAAAGATGCTCAATCTCACTGGTCATCACTGAAATACAAATGAAACCCACAATGAGATATCCCCTCACACCTATCAGAATGGCTAAAATTAACATCTCTGGAAACGACAGATGTTGGCAAGGATGCAGGGAAAGGGAACCCTTTTGCAATGCTGGTGCGAATGCAAAGTGGTGTAGCCATTCTGGACAATAGTATGGAGATTCGTCACAAAAACAAAAAATAGAACTACACTAGGACCGAGCAATTGCACTACTACGTATTTATCCAAAAGATACACTAACGCTGACTCGAAGTGGCACGTGTACTCCAATATTTATAGCAGCATTCTCAACAATAGCTAAGTTATGCAAAGAGCCCAAATGACCACTGACAGATGAATGGATAAAGAAGATATGGTATATGCATACAATGGACTATTACTCTGTGATCAAAATGAATGAAATCTCGCTCTTTGCAACAACGGGGATGGAACCGGACTTTCTTAAGCTAAGCAAAATATGTCAGAGAACGACACACATCCTATGATTCCTCTCATCTGTCGAATTTAATAAAACTGATGAACATAGTGCAAGGAAAGCAAAAAGAAGATACACACAGAGAGGGAGTCAAATGATAAGAGACTGTTAAATAGAGGGAAGAATCTCAGGGTTCCTGGAGGGTTACTGAATAGGGGTATGGGGAAAATGGGTGATGGGCATTAGGGGTGGACCTTGGGATGAGTATTGGGTATATTTTGTACTTGATGGATCACTAAATTCTACTGCTGAAACTGTATTCCTCTATAAGGTAACTAACTTGGCCCTAAATTTTAAAAAGAAGAAATATTAAAAATAAGTAAAGAAATGTACCACCACTCAAAAGAAAAGAATATTTAAGTCGGGCTCTTGAGGGGAAAGGAAAGACTAAAAGTGTTACAGACAAGAAAGGATCAGAGAAAACATCAAGAAACAATGACAAATCAACTAGTAGAATGGGACTAAATATATACCTAGCAATAATCACTCTGACTATAAATGGACTAAATGCTCCAATCCAAAGACATTGGATATGGCGTCAGAATGGACAAAACAAACAAACAAACAAGCAAACAAAAAACAATGTCTATCTAGATGCTGCCTACAAAGCCTTATTTGGACTTAAGTCTCCTGCAGATTTCTTATTTTTTTTTAATTTTTTTAATGTTTATTTATTTTTGAGACAGAGAGAGACCGAGCATGAACGGGGGAGGGTCAGAGAGAGGGAGATACAGAATCTGAAACAGGCTCCAGGCTCTGAGCTGTCAGCACAGAGCCCGACGCGGGGCTCGACCTCACGGACCACGAGATCATGACCTGAGCCGAAGTCGGCCCCTTAACCGAGTGAGCCACCCAGGCGCCCCAAGTCTCCTGCAGATTTGAAGTGAGGGAATGAAGAAATATTTATCATGCTAATAATGTCAAAAGAAAGCCAGTAGCCATACTTATATCAGGCAAAATAAACTTTAAAACCGAGACTCTATTTTGGTACCCTTTGGGTAAATACCTAATAGTGACATTGCATGCACCCAGTATTTATAGCAGAATTATCAACAGTAGCCCAACTATGGAGAAAGCCCAAGTGTCCATCAACTGATGAAGGGGTAAAGAAGATATGTTGTGTGTATGTATACGTATGTATATGCATATGGACATACGTGTATGTTCATATATACATACATACGTATATACAATGAAATATAACTCAGCTTCAAGAAGAATGAAATCTTGCCATTTGCAACGATGTGGATGGAGCTCGAATGTATTATGCCACGTGAAATACGTCAATCAGAGAAAGACACATATATGATTTCACTCATGTGGAAGTTAAGAAACAAAACACATGAAAACTAAGGAAGGAGCCAGGAAAAGAGAAGCGTGGTAACAAACCACACGAGTCTCTTAATGTTAGAGAAAACAAAAGTGAAAGTTGATGGAGGGAGATGGGTCAGCGCTGGGCTAGATGGAGGACGAGTATTAAGGAGAGCACTTGTTGTGATGAGCACTGGGTGTTGTATGTAAAGGATGAATCACCGAATTCTACTCCTAAACCCGAGAATGCACTGTATGTCAACTAAGACTTAAATTAAAATACATACATACATACATACATACATACATAAAGCTATAACAAGAGATGAAGACAGACACGATCTCATACTAAAGGGGACAGCCAAACAAGAAGATCCAATGATTGTAAATTTCGATGCACCCAACATGCGATCACCAAGTATACAAAATATTTAGCAACAACCGTAAAGGAACTCACTTATAATATGATGATGATAGTAGAGAACTTTAACACATCACTCACATCAATGGACAGAACCTATAAACAGAACGTCAACAAGGAAACAATGGCTTTGAATGACACACTGGACCAGAAGGGTTTAACAGATATATTCAGAACACTCCATACTAAAATGGCAGAGTACACATTCTTTTCAAGCATACCCGGGGCGTTCTCCAGAATTGATCACATTCTAGGTCACAAATCAGGCCTCAAGAGGTACCCAACGACAGAGATCAGACCAAGCATCTTTTCTAACCACAAAGCTAGGAAACTTGAAGTCAACCACAAAAAGCGGGTGGGGGGGGGAGGGCTGGAAGGCCACAAATAAAGGGAGGTTAAATAACATGCTTCTAAATGAATGGGTCAAACAGGAAATCAATGAGAAAATACACTGAAACAAATGAAAATGAAAATACACTGGTAAAACCCTTTGGAATGCGGCAAAAGCAGTCTATGATGGAAGTATATAGCAATACAAGCCTACCTTAAACAGCAAGAAAACTCTCAAAGAATCCTAACTTACACCTGAAGGAATGAGAAAAAGAGCAGCAGAAGGAAGGAAATAATAGAGTTTAGGGCAGAAATAAGGAATATAGAAACCAAAAAGACACTAGACCAAATCAATGAAACCAGGGGCTGGTTCATTGAATGCAGTAATCAACTTGAAAACCTCCTAGGCAGACTCTTCACAAAGAAGACAGAAAGGACTCAAATAAATGAAATCACAAATAAGAAAGGAGAGATGACAGTCAACACCACAAAAATACAATTAGAAGATAATATTATGAACATCTATATGCAACAAATTGGACACTCTGAGAAAAATGGACAACTTCCTAGAAACTCACACACTACCAAAACTGAAACAGGAAGATACCTAAAAGCTGAAAACAGAAAGATACCCCATCAGTAATTAAAAAAATCTCCCCCCAACACAAGAGTTCATGGCCAGATGGCTTCATGGATGAATTCTACCATCCATTCAAGGAAGAGGTAATAGGTATTCTCCTCGAATTATTACAAAATTAAAAAGGAAGGAAAACTTACAAATTCATCGTATGAGGCCATCATTGCCCTGATACCAAAATGAGATGAAGCCTCCACTAAAACCAAAAACTGCAGCGGCGCCTGTGTGGGTCGGTCGGTTTACTGTCCAACTCTTATATTTGGATGAGGACATTATCTTGCGGTACGTGGGTTCGAGTCCCACGTTGGGCCCTGCCATGACAGTGTGGGGCGTGGCCAGGATTCTCTCTCTCCCTGTCTCTCTGCCCCTCCCTCACTTTTATGTACACTATCTAAGGAAAGAAATAAGCATTTAAAAAGATGTTTAAAAAATTTTAAATAAAACTGCAGAGCAATAGCCTGATGAGTATGTATGCCGAAATTCTCATTAAAATACCTTCAAATTAAAGTCAACAATACATTGATAGAATCATTTCCCATAATCAAGTGGGATATATTCCTGGGCTGCAAGTGTGGTTCCACATTCACATATCAATCAACATGATGCACCACAGTAATAGAAGAAAGCATAAGAACAATAGGATGCTTTCAACAGATGCAGAGAAACTATTTGATAAAACGTCACATCCATTCATGATAAAAACCCTCAGCAAAGTACATTGAGACTCAACCTACCTGCACATAATAAAGATCGTGTGTGAAAAACCCACAGCTCATCTCATCCTCAATGGGTAATAATTGAAAGTTTTTCTTCCAAAGTCAGGGACAAGCTAGGAATGACCCCTCTCACCACTGTTATCCCACATAGTACGGGAAACCCTAACCACAGCACTCAGACAACAAAAAGAAATAAGAGGCATCCAAATCGGCAAGGAAGAAGTAGCACTTTCGCTGTTTGGAACTGACATGATAGGTTCTATAAAAAGCATGAAAGGCTCCCTTAAAAATTGCTAGGATCGATATATGAATTCGACAAGTCACAGTCTACAGAAATCAAGGAAGATAGATGTATTGAATTTCTAACACAAACCATGAATTAACACAGAGAGAAAGTAAGAGATCAATCCCATTGACAGGCTCACAAATACCACAAGAAACCAGGAATCAACCTAACCAAAGAGGTGAAACACCTGTACTCTAAAGACTATGAAACACTGATGAAATAAATGGAAGAGGACACAAAGAAATGGACATACATTTCATGTTCATGGATGGGAAGCACAAAATACTGTTAAAATGTCTACACTCCTCAAAGCAATCTACACATATAATGAAATGAAGTGTGATAGGGATATCACGTTAACAAAAACATTTGTCACAGAACAAGAACAAATATTCTCAACATGTGTATGGAATGACAAATGTCCCCAAACAGCCAACACAAACTTGTAGAAGAAAAGCAAAGCTGGAGACATCACAATTCCAGACTTTAGGTTATATTACAAAGCTATACTGATCAGAACAGTATGATCCGTATGTCCGTACTGAACAGTACTGACAAAACAACAACAAAAAGTAACAACAACAACAAACTCATATGCATAGATCAATAGCATGGACACCCAGAAATAAACTCACACCTCTATGGTCAATTCATTCTCAACAAAGCAGGAAAGAACATCCAATGGAAAAAAAGATAGTCTTGGGACACATGGGTGGCCCAGTCAAGAAAGCGTGTGATGGTGGGTTCAGCTCAGGTCATGATCTCAGGGCAGTGCAGAGCATGCGTGGGATTCTCTCTCTCCATATCTCTCTGCCCCTCTTCTGCATGCTCGCTCTCTCTCTCTCTCTCTCTCTCAAAAATAAATACATAAATTTAAAAAAAGGCTCCTCAATATATGGTTTTGGAAAAACTGGACAGCAATCTGCAAAACAAAACAAAAACAACGGACCACTGTCTTACAACATACACAAAAATAAATCCAACATGGACAAAGACCTCTATGTGAAACCTGAAACCATAAAAATCCCAGAGGATAACACGGGTAGTATCTTACTTGACATTGCCTGTACAAACGTCTTTGTAGATCTATCTCTAGAGGTAAGGGAAACGCAAGCAAAAATAATGAGACTTTATAAAAATTAAAACCTTCCGTCACCAAGGAAATAATCAACAAAACGAAAACATCAACAGAATGATATTTGCAAATGACATCGGATAAAGGGTTAGTGTCCAAAATATATACAGTTATACAGCACCCAAAAAATGAGGAATCTGATTAAAAATGGGCAGAAGACACGAGTGGACATTTCCCAAACGAAGACATATACATGGCCAAGAGACACATGAAAAAATGCTCAACAATACTGATCTTCAGGGAAATACAATTCGAAAGTACAATGAGAGAACACATCACATCTGTCCCAAAGGCTAAAATCAATGAAGGATGACACAGCAGGTGTTGCCATGGATGTGGGGAAAGAATAACCCTCTTGCACTGTGGGTAGGAATGCAAACTGCTGCAGCCACTCTGGAAAACCACATGGAGAAGTCAAAAAACAAAACAAAACTAGAAATAGGAGTACCTTACAATCCAGCAACTTCACTACAAGGTATTTCCACAAAGAATACAAAATCTTCAAAGGGATACATGCACCGTGATGTTTACAGCAGCGTTTTCTACAAAAGCCAAATGACAGAAACTATCCAAGCACCCATCAACGGATGAATAAATTGAGATGTGGTCTATGGAATGTAATATGATTTAGCCGTAAAAACATGAAATCTTGCCATTTGCCACAAGGTGGATGGAGAGAGAGAATGTTATGCTGGGTGAAATAAGCCTGTCGGAGAAAGACAAATACCCAATGATTTCGCTAACACATGGCAAGAAAACAAAAGAAAGGGGCGGGGGGAGGAGACCAACGGACTCTTAACTAGGAAACAAACTGAGGAGTTCCACAGCGAGGTGAGGGAATGGGTGAAACAGCTGATGGGGATTAAGAAGTGCACCTGGGATGAGCACCGGGTGACGTGTGGAAGTGTTGCTCTATATTGGACACCTGAAACTACTATTACACTGTGTCTTCACTCAGTGGAATTTAAATTAAAAGATAACATAAGGTTACTGAGACTTACTTACTGGGTTTTCGGTAGTGTTCAATCACTTCACTAGGTTGGAAAAATAACCATGAAATTTTTAAAAAAGCATGTATGATATGTGGGACAGTTTGTGCCCTTACCTTGGCCTCTGGGTCCAGCAGGACTCGGAACATGGGTCCCAGCTCCTTCTTCTAGAAGGTCGTGAGACGAGCATTTCATGGATCCACGTCCTAATTGAATGCAGCTCCCGTGCTTCTGAATTTCTGTTAGCGTTTCTTCCCGGAAACAAGCCTGGATCTGGAACACACTATCGACTGCATCTATGAGGTGATGTCGTGGGACCCCGCAATCCACAAGTCCTTTAGTAAAATACGTCTTGTGCAAACACTGTCCGGGAAGGGGTGGAATGAAACACGGGAACAGCCCAGAAAATGCAAAGGCCTGTGCAGCTCAGCGACCAGCTTGACCAGGGAAGCCACCCGGCGCCCCCTCCTCAGCACTCAGTACAACAAGGCAGCTTCTCTCTGGCGACTCAGGAGATGCCAAGTTGCTGCTAAGCTCCCAAGGTCTCCCCTGGGGCGGGTGGCAGAACCTGCTGGAAATGCAGCTCTGCTCTCTGTACTCAGGCACCAGCAGAGGCCTGAGTCCTCTGAGAGCAATCAAAGCCCTTCCTGCTCTGAGGTGCCCTGGGTCAGAAAAGCAGATGGTGCGCCCTCTGCTGGCTATCACTGTCCAGCAGAGGAACCCGGCCCTCGGGGGTCTGTGGTGCTTGAGCTCTCTCTGCTGGCCACCATGGGAATTCCTTCAATGTGGAAGGCCCTGGTTGCTCAGCTGAGAGACCGAAGGTGCTCTGGGCAACTAAGCCTGTTCTCCTCGTTGGGAAGGTTTTAGTGACAGGGCCTGGGACACAAAATCTTTTCCTTCTATTTCTTGTGAGTGAAGAATGAAACCGAATTTATTAACGTAACGACATCATTGGTAATGTTTTCAGCAATATTCACAGAAAAATAGACCACCGATTTACACATGCTGAACAAGAAGTAATTTTGTTTACCACCAAAATACTTAGGTTAGATAAAGAATGGACACCTTTGAGAGAGAGAGATACCGGCGTCCAGCGATGGAGTGAATGAGTCCTAGGGATACAAGGGACAGCCAATGGAATGGAGTCAATCCTGTAACAATATTGTTGCATGCTTTCACAGGATAGCTACACTTGTGGTTGAGTACAACATAATGTAGAGACAAATGGAATGACTACAATGTATGCCTAAAACTAACACAACGAATGTGTGAACAATATTTCAATTAAAAATAGACATCCTTTACACTATCTTTAATTTCTTCTTCTTTGCCACTAAACTATCCTTCCTGGGGCGCTTGGGTGGCTTAGTCGGTGAAGCGTCCGACTTTGAGTCAAGTCAGGATTTGGCAGTCCATGAGTTTGAGCCCTGCATCAGGCTCTGTCCTGAGAGCTCAGAGCCTCGAGCCTGCCTCATATTCGGTGTCTCCCACTCTATCCCCCTCCCCAGCTCGGGTTCTCTCAAAAAAAGAAACATTAAAAATGAAAAATCATTCCTCATTGAGAATCTGCGAATTTCCATTCATACCAGATTCTCTAGCATCACCTTCTTGGTGTTGAAAGCTTATCTGAAAAGTCACGAATAATATCCTTTTTTTTTTATTTTTTTTTCAACATTTTTATTTATTTCTGGGACAGAGAGAGACAGAGCATGAACGGGGGAGGGGCAGAGAGAGAGGGAGACACAGAGTCGGAAACAGGCTCCAGGCCCCGAGCCATCAGCCCAGAGCCTGACACGGGGCTCGAACTCACGGACCGTGAGATCGTGACCTGGCTGAAGTCGGACGCTTAACCGACTGCGCCACCCAGGCGCCCCACGAATAATATTTTTGATGATACATTTGTGACAACGTCAGAATGCAACTTACAGGGAGCTACACATCAGTTGTGAATTTACAGTGTGTATCCTTGGCTAATATTTACACTGAAATGTGCTTTAGGGATACGGATGGATGAAATAATGTCCATCCGTCATATAGGTCAATTGCCTATAGGACTATTATGCCTTCAATTACTGATTGCCATCTCTTCAGAACTAAAAGAAAGCTGGGTCAAGAAAATGTCTTTGAATTTCATGTAAGAGAAGACTAGGGTGTTTGAAAGGGTCCACCTACCTTCTGGATTCCTCAGATTGGTTGTGGAGAGGAGGATAGCAACCTATGATTTGGATGCACACCGCTAGTCCCAGAGGGAGGATGTGTACCTTATTGTCAAATATATATATATATATATATATATATATATATATATATATATATTACCAATATTACTAGTCCACCTCTGCCAGGTCCAAACTGCAGGACCTGGAGGCAACGCAATGCCTGATGCCTGGGTTCAGAACTTGAGGAAGGCAGGCTGGCGGGGGAGGGGGGAAATCCAACAGAGCCTGGGGCAGTGAGGGAGATGGCCCTGGGACACCTCCCCACAGGGCAGGCTATGGAGTTTACCTGCCAAAGAGCGGCACACTCTCCCTCAAGACATCCCTCTCCATGACAGAACGTGAGGCTGAACCTCACAATTCTAGAAGAAATGAGGGCTACCCATCTTTTCAATTCCAATGGCCTCTGCAGAACTTGGACCCAGGGATGTTGGAGTCTTGGGGCCATGGAACCCTGATTCCCATGATAGAAGCCCTTTCTGCCCCAGCACTCAGAGCCACTTCCTACATCCCCTCTCCCCTGGCCCATCTAACCGTGTCCACATACCCGGACCAGGTCTCTACTTTCCTTCTTGTACTTCCTCTTTGTCTCTGTTTCTCTCTAACCACATCTCTCTCTATTTCTTCCTTTCACTCTCTAGGGAGTGGTGTATTATACGGTGCTCAACTTTGTTCTTATACATGGGAATATCCAATTTTCCTAGCACCAGTTATTCAAAAGACTACTCTTCTCCACGGTGTATTATTGACTCCCTTGTTGAATACTAGGTGACTGTGATGCATGGGTTTAGTTTAGGCTCTCAATTTCTGTTCCATTGTCTTGTGTGTGTGCTTATGCCAGTGACATCATTGATTTCTTGTGTTAGAATGACGCTTGAAATCAAGAAGGGGGATGCTTCCTGTTTTGTCCTTTCTTGCGTTGGCTACATGGGGTCTTTTTGTGGTTCCAAATAAATTTTAGGTTATGATTTTCTAATTGCATAAATATTGCATCGGAGTCTTGATAGAGATTGCACTGAATCTCTAGATGGCTTTGGGTAATATGGACATTGTATCTGTATTAATTCCTCCGAACGTTGGACATGGGATGGCTTTTCACTGACTTGTGTGTTCTCCCCTTTCTTTCACCCAAATTGAATTTCTTCCATTCCTGCACACAGGTTTTATAGTTTTCTGTAGAGAGATTTTCATTTCCTTGGCTAACGGTAATGCTATAATTTTTATTGTTTTTTATGCTATAAATGGGATTGTTTTCTTTACTTCTTCTCAGATAATTGGGTTAGTGTATAGGAATGATACAGAATTTGATATGGTGACTTTATACTTTGGAACTTCACTGCATTTCTTGATTAGATATTAACAGGTTCTTTTACTTTAAACTTTTTATTTCAGTCCTTTACCTAGTTAAAAAAAAAACAACATATTATTTGGGAATAGCTGACACACTATGTTACATTAGTTTCATATGAAAAACATAGTCATTGGCAAATGTATACATTCTGCTACGCTAACACAGGTGTAGCTGTCATCTGTCACCATGCATCCCTACTCCAGTACCATTCTCTATGTGCCCTATGCTATATCTTCTATCTGTGATTCATTCATTGCATAACCAGAAGCCTGCATCATCCAATCCCCTTCACATATCTAGGGCATCCTTGTCTTGTGCCTGATCTTAGCGGAAAATCGTTCACAATTTCACTACTGAGTATGACATTAGCTGTGGGCTTCACATACATGGCCTTCGTTATGTTGAGATCTGACCCTTCTACAAAGAATTTTAAAGAGATTTTTACCACAAATGGATACCAAAGTTTCTCAGAACGCTTGTTCTGTGTCTATTGACATCCTCACATGAGTTTCCTTTTTCCTTTTTAACATGTATTTATTTAGATCAGTTAAACGTATTTATGTGTTTTTTTTGTACTCATTTTTCAAGTTTTTATTTAAATTCCAGTTGGTTAACATGCAGTGTAATGTTAGCTTCAGGTAAGGAATGTAGTCATCCATCACTAACATACAACACCCAGTGATCCTCACTACTAGTGCCCTCCATAGCCCATCACCCATTTAACCCATCCCCCTATGCCACCTCCCTGGCGACATCCCTGGACCGAACCCTAAGCCAAGCTATGGCTCTCCCCCATGGGGACCCAATTGCAACGTTTGACAACACCACGCGCCTGGGGTCCATAAGCGGTGCAGGCTGACTCGGCATGGAACCTGGAAGCTCACCATGTCATTTCCCAGGCCCGGCTGCAGCTACTAAGAGGATTCTGGAGGCCTCCTCGACCAGGGGCAAATCGTCGTCTGTGGCCAAGGCAGCCGAAGACAGATCCTGCGCGGAACCCTCCCTTGAGCCCTCAGTTCAGCCCTTTGGGGAGACCACTGCTCTGCTGAGGGTTCGGCGCCTGGAGACTGCGGGGACCTAACCCTAAACCTAACCCTACCCCGAACCGGGACCCTCCACCGAAAAATAAGCCTGCCTCGTTACCTAACCCTGGAATTGAGCTGCCTTCTGGCATGGGCCCTCACTTCAGCCCTCGAGGGAGATCAGAAGACTGGAGTCGCTTTGGCACAGGCTACGTCCCTGGACCGAACTCTAACAGAGCTATGGCTCAGTCCCCATGGGGATCCAATTCCAACGTCTGAAAACACCACGGGACTGGGGTCCAGAAGTGGTGCAACCTGACTCCGCAAGGAACCTGGAAGCTCACCATGTCGTTTCCCAGGCCTGGCTGCAGCTGCGCGAGAGGATTCCGGAGGCCTCCTCGACCAGGGGCCGATCGACGTGTGTGGTCTTGGCACCAAAGATGTATCCTGACCGGCACGGTCCCTTGTGCACTAAACGCAGCCCTTCGCGGATACCACTGCCCTGCTGTGTGTTCGGCGCCTGGAGACTCCTGGGACCTAACATTAACCCTAACCCTACCCCGAACCGGGACTCTCCACCGAAACCTAACCCTGCCTCAATTCCTAACCCTGCAATTGAGCCGCCTTCTGACATGGGCCCTCACTTCAGCCCTCTAGGGGGATCACGACTGCAGTCGCTTCGACCCTGGCGACGTCCTTGGACCAAACTCTAACTCTAGCTCATGCTCAGTCCACATGGGGACCCAATTCCAACGTCTGACAACACCACCCGCCTGGGGTCCAGAAGCGATGCAGGCTGACTCGGCAAGGAAACAGGAAGCTCAACATGTCGTTTCCTGAGCCTGGCTACCGCTGTCCGAGAGGATTGCGGAGGCCTCCTCGATCAGGTGCCAATAGACCTGTGTGGCCTTGGCAGCCAAAGAAGTATCCTGACCGGCACCGTCCCTTGTGCCCTCAACTCAGCCCTTCGGAGAAACCACTGCCCTGCTGTGGGTTCGGAGCCTGGAACCTCTTGGGACCCCACCCTCACCCTAACCCTATCCCGAACCGGGACCCTCCACCGAAACCTAAGCCTGCGTCGATCCCTAATCCTGCATTTGAGTCGCCTTCTGGTATGGGCCCTCACTTCAGCCCTCGAGGGAGATCACGAGATAGGAGTCTCTTCGACCCTGGCGACTTCCCTGGTCGGAACCCTAACCCTAGCTAAGATTCTCTCCTCATGGGGACCCAATTCCAAGGTCTTACAGCATCACATGCCTGGGGTCCAGATCTGGTGCAGGCTGAATTGGCAAGGAACCTGGAAGCTCACCATGTCGTTTCCCAGGCCCGGCTGCAGCTCCCGAGAGGATTCCGGAGGCCTCCTCGACCAGGGGCTTATCGACGTGTGTGGCCTTGGCAGCCAAAGAGGGACCCTAACCGGCACCGTCCCCAATGCCCTCAACTCAGCCCTTCGGGGAGACCACTGCCCTGCTGTGGGATAGGCGCCTGGAACCTCCTGGGACCTAACCCTAACCCTAACCCTACCCCGGACCAGGACCATCCACCAAAACCTTAGCCTTACTCGATCCCTAATCCTGCATTTGAGCCGCCTTCTGGCATGGGCCCTCACTGCAGGCCTCGAGGGAGATCACGAAACCGGAGTCGCTTCGGCCCTGGCGTCGTCCCTGGACCGAACCCTAACCCTAGAAAAGGCTCTCTCCACATGGGGACCCAATTCCAAGGTCGGACAGCATCACGCGCCTGGGGTCTAGAAGCGGTGCAGGCAGACACGGCAAGGAACCTGGAAGCTCACCATGTCGTTTCCCAGGCCCGGCTGCAGCTCCCGGGAGGATTCCGGAGGCCTCCTCGACCAGGGGCTTATCGACGTGTGTGGCCTTGGCAGCCAAAGAGGGATCCTGACAGGCACCGTCCCTTGTGCCCTCAACTGAGCCCTTCGGGGAGACCACTGCCCGGCTGTGGGTTCGGCGCCTGGAACCTCCTGGGACCTAACCCTAACCCTAACCATACCCCGAAACGTTACCCTCCACCGAAACGTAAGCCTGCCTCGTTCCCTTATCCTGCATTTGAGCCGCCTTCTGACATGGGCCCTCACTTCAGCCCTCGAGGGAGATCACGAGACCGGAGTCGCGTCGGCCCTGGCGTCGTCCCTGGACCGAACCCTAACCCTAGCTAAGGCTCTCTCCTCATGGGGACCCAATTCCAAGGTCGGACAGCATCACGCGCCTGGGGTCTAGAAGCGGTGCAGGCAGACTCGGCAAGGAACCTGGAAGCTCACCATGTCGTTTCCCAGGCCCGGCTGCAGCTCCCGAGAGGATTCCGGAGGCCTCCTCGACCAGGGGCTTATCGACGTGTGTGGCCTTGACAGCCAAACAGGGTCTCTGACCGGACGGTCCCTTGTGCCCTCAACTAAGCCCTTCGGGGAGACCACTGCCCTGCTTTGGGTTCGGCGCCTGGAACCTCCTGGGACCTAACACTAATTCTAACCCTACCCCAAACCAGGACCCTCCACCGAAACCTAAGCCAGCCTCGGTCCCTATTCCTGCATTTGAGCCGCCTTCTGGAATGGGCCCTCACTTCAGGCCTCGAGGGAGATCACGAGACCGGAGTGGCTTCGGCCCTGGCGACGTCCCTGAACCGAACCCTAACCCTAGATAAGGCTATCTCCGCATGGGGATCGAATTCCAAGGTAGGACAGCATCACGCGCATAGGGAACAGAAGCGGTGCAGGCTGACTCGGCAAGGAATCTGGAAGCTCACCATGTCGTTTCCCAGACCCGGCTGCAGCTCCCGAGAGGATTCCGGGGGCCTCCTCGACCAGGGGCTTATCGACGTGTGTGGCCTTGACAGCCAATGAGGGACCCTGACCGGCACCGTCCCTTGTGCCCTCAACTCAGCCCTTCGGGGAGACCACTGCCCTGCTTTGGGTTCGGCGCCTGGAACCTCCTGGGACCTAACCCTAACCCTAACCCTACCCCGATCCACCACCCTCCACCGAAACCTAAGCCAGCCTCGATCCCTATTCCTGCATTTGAGCCGCCTTCTGGCATGGGCCCTCACTTCAGGCCTCGAGGGAGATCACGAGACCGGAGTTGCTTCGGCCCTGGCGACGTCCCTGGACTGAACCCTAACCCTAGAAAAGGCTCTATCCGCATGGGGACCCAATTCCAAGGTCGGACAGCATCACGCGCCTGGGGTCCAGAAGCGGTGCAGGCTGACTTGCCAAGGAACCGGGAAGATCACCATGTCGTTTCCCAGGCCCGGCTGCAGCTCCCGAGAGGATTCCGGAGGCCTCCTCGACCAGGGGCTTATCGACGTGTGAGGCCTTGGCAGCCAAAGAGGGATCCTGACCGGCACCGTCCTTTGTGCCCGCAACTAAGCCCTTCGGGAAGATCACTGCCCTGCTGTGAGTTCGGCGTCTGGAACCTCTTGGGACCTAACCCTAACCCTAACCCTTCCCCGAACCGTTACCCTCTACTGAAACCTAAGCCTGCCTTGTTCCCTTATCCTGCATTTGAGCCGCCTTCTGGCATGGGCCCTCACTTCAGCCCTCGAGGGAGATCACGAGAGCGGAGTCGCTTCGGCCCTGGCATCGTCCCTGGACCGAACCCTAACCCTAGCTAAGGCTCTCTCCTCATGGGGACCCAATTCCAAGGTCGGACAGCATCACGCGCATAGGGAACACAAGCGGTGCAGGCTGACTCGGCAAGGAACCTGGAAGCTCACCATGTCGTTTCCCAGGCCCGGCTGCAGCTCCCGAGAGGATTCCGGAGGCCTCCTCGACCAGGGGCTTATCGACGTGTGTGGCCTTGGCAGCCAAAGAGGGACCCTGACCGGCACCGTCCCTTGTGCCCTCAACTCAGCCCTTCGGGGAGACCACTGCCCTGCTGTGAGTTCAGCGCCTGGAACCTCCTGGGACCTAACCCTAACCCTAACCCTACCCCGAACCCGGACCCTCCACCGAAACCTAAGCCTGCCTCGACACCTAATCCTGCATTTGAGCCGCCTCCTGGCATGGGCCCTCACTTCAGCCCTCGAGGGAGATCACGAGACCGGAGTCGCTTCGGCCCTGGCGACGTCCCTGGACCGAACCCTAACCCTAGCTAAGGCTCTCTCCTCATGGGGACCCAATTCCAAGGTCGGACAGCATCACGCGCCTGGGGACCAGAAGCGGTGCAGGCTGACTCGGCATGGAACTTGGAATCTCACCATGTCGTTTCCCAGGCCCGGCTGCAGCTCCCGAGAGGATTCCGGAGGCCTCCTCGACCAGGGGCTTATCGACGTGTGTGGCCTTGACAGCCAAAGAGGGACCGTGACCGGCACCGTCCCTTGTGCCCTCAACTCAGCCCTTCGGGGAGACCACTGCCCTGCTTTGGGTTCGGCGCCTGGAACCTCCTGGGACCTAACCCTAACCCTAACCCTACCCCGAACCAGGACCCTCCACCGAAACCTAAGCCTGCCTCGATCCCTAATCCTGCATTTGAGCCGCCTTCTGGCATGGGCCCTCACTTCAGCCCTCGAGGGAGATCACGAGACCGGAGTCGCTTCGGCCCTGGCGTCGTCCCTGGACCGAACCCTAACCCTAGCTAAGGCTCTCTCCTCATGGGGACCCAATTCCAAGGTCGGACAGCATCACGCGCCTGGGGTCCAGAAGCGGTGCAGGCTGACTCGGCAAGGAACCTGGAAGCTCACCATGTCGTTTCCCAGGCCCGGCTGCAGCTCCCGAGAGGATTCCGGAGGCCTCCTCGACCAGGGGCTTATCGACGTGTGTGGCCTTGGCAGCCAAAGAGGGACCCTGACCGGCACCGTCCCTTGTGCCCTCAACTCAGCCCTTCGGGGAGACCACTGCCCTGCTGTGGGTTCGGCGCCTGGAACCTCCTGGGACCTAACCCTAACCCTAACCCTACCCCGAACCAGGACCCTCCACCGAAACCTAAGCCTGCCTCGATCCCTAATCCTGCATTTGAGCCGCCTTCTGGCATGGGCCCTCACTTCAGCCCTCGAGGGAGATCACGAGACCGGAGTCGCTTCGGCCCTGGCGTCGTCCCTGGACCGAACCCTAACCCTAGCTAAGGCTCTCTCCTCATGGGGACCCAATTCCAAGGTCGGACAGCATCACGCGCATGGGGAACAGAAGCGGTGCAGGCTGACTCGGCAAGGAACCTGGAAGCTCACCATGTCGTTTCCCAGGCCCGGCTGCAGCTCCCGAGAGGATTCCGGAGGCCTCCTCGACCAGGGGCTTATCGACGTGTGTGGCCTTGGCAGCCAAAGAGGGATCCTGACCGGCACCGTCCTTTGTGCCCTCAACTCAGCCCTTCGGGGAGACCACTGCCCTGCTGTGGGTTCGGCGCCTGGAACCTCCTGGGACCTAACCCTAACCCTAACCCTACCCCGAACCAGGACCCTCCACCGAAACCTAAGCCTGCCTCGATCCCTAATCCTGCATTTGAGCCGCCTTCTGGCATGGGCCCTCACTTCAGCCCTCGAGGGAGATCACGAGAGCGGAGTCGCTTCGGCCCTGGCGTCGTCCCTGGACCGAACCCTAACCCTAGCTAAGGCTCTCTCCTCATGGGGACCCAATTCCAAGGTCGGACAGCATCACGCGCCTGGGGTCCAGAAGCGGTGCAGGCTGACTCGGCATGGAACTTGGAATCTCACCATGTCGTTTCCCAGGCCCGGCTGCAGCTCCCGAGAGGATTCCGGAGGCCTCCTCGACCAGGGGCTTATCGACGTGTGTGGCCTTGGCAGCCAAAGAGGGATCCTGACCGGCACCGTCCCTTGTGCCCTCAACTCAGCCCTTCGGGGAGACCACTGCCCTGCTGTGAGTTCGGCGCCTGGAACCTCCTGGGACCTAACCCTAACCCTAACCCTACCCCGAACCAGGACCCTCCACCGAAACCTAAGCCTGCCTCGATCCCTAATCCTGCATTTGAGCCGCCTTCTGGCATGGGCCCTCACTTCAGCCCTCGAGGGAGATCACGAGAGCGGAGTCGCTTCGGCCCTGGCGTCGTCCCTGGACCGAACCCTAACCCTAGCTAAGGCTCTCTCCTCATGGGGACCCAATTCCAAGGTCGGACAGCATCACGCGCCTGGGGTCCAGAAGCGGTGCAGGCTGACTCGGCAAGGAACCTGGAAGCTCACCATGTCGTTTCCCAGGCCCGGCTGCAGCTCCCGAGAGGATTCCGGAGGCCTCCTCGACCAGGGGCTTATCGACGTGTGTGGCCTTGGCAGCCAAAGAGGGATCCTGACCGGCACCGTCCCTTGTGCCCTCAACTCAGCCCTTCGGGGAGACCACTGCCCTGCTGTGGGTTCGGCGCCTGGAACCTCCTGGGACCTAACCCTAACCCTAACCCTACCCCGAACCAGGACCCTCCACCGAAACCTAAGCCTGCCTCGATCCCTAATCCTGCATTTGAGCCGCCTTCTGGCATGGGCCCTCACTTCAGCCCTCGAGGGAGATCACGAGACCGGAGTCGCTTCGGCCCTGGCGTCGTCCCTGGACCGAACCCTAACCCTAGCTAAGGCTCTCTCCTCATGGGGACCCAATTCCAAGGTCGGACAGCATCACGCGCCTGGGGACCAGAAGCGGTGCAGGCTGACTCGGCAAGGAACCTGGAAGCTCACCATGTCGTTTCCCAGGCCCGGCTGCAGCTCCCGAGAGGATTCCGGAGGCCTCCTCGACCAGGGGCTTATCGACGTGTGTGGCCTTGGCAGCCAAAGAGGGATCCTGACCGGCACCGTCCCTTGTGCCCTCAACTCAGCCCTTCGGGGAGACCACTGCCCTGCTGTGGGTTCGGCGCCTGGAACCTCCTGGGACCTAACCCTAACCCTAACCCTACCCCGAACCAGGACCCTCCACCGAAACCTAAGCCTGCCTCGATCCCTAATCCTGCATTTGAGCCGCCTTCTGGCATGGGCCCTCACTTCAGCCCTCGAGGGAGATCACGAGACCGGAGTCGCTTCGGCCCTGGCGACGTCCCTGGACCGAACCCTAACCCTAGCTAAGGCTCTCTCCTCATGGGGACCCAATTCCAAGGTCGGACAGCATCACGCGCATGGGTCCAGAAGCGGTGCAGGCTGACTCGGCATGGAACCTGGAATCTCACCATGTCGTTTCCCAGGCCCGGCTGCAGCTCCCGAGAGGATTCCGGAGGCCTCCTCGACCAGGGGCTTATCGACGTGTGTGGCCTTGGCAGCCAAAGAGGGATCCTGACCGGCACCGTCCTTTGTGCCCTCAACTCAGCCCTTCGGGGAGACCACTGCCCTGCTGTGAGTTCGGCGCCTGGAACCTCCTGGGACCTAACCCTAACCCTAACCCTACCCCGAACCAGGACCCTCCACCGAAACCTAAGCCTGCCTCGATCCCTAATCCTGCATTTGAGCCGCCTTCTGGCATGGGCCCTCACTTCAGCCCTCGAGGGAGATCACGAGACCGGAGTCGCTTCGGCCCTGGCGTCGTCCCTGGACCGAACCCTAACCCTAGCTAAGGCTCTCTCCTCATGGGGACCCAATTCCAAGGTCGGACAGCATCACGCGCCTGGGGTCCAGAAGCGGTGCAGGCTGACTCGGCAAGGAACCTGGAAGCTCACCATGTCGTTTCCCAGGCCCGGCTGCAGCTCCCGAGAGGATTCCGGAGGCCTCCTCGACCAGGGGCTTATCGACGTGTGTGGCCTTGGCAGCCAAAGAGGGATCCTGACCGGCACCGTCCTTTGTGCCCTCAACTCAGCCCTTCGGGGAGACCACTGCCCTGCTGTGGGTTCGGCGCCTGGAACCTCCTGGGACCTAACCCTAACCCTAACCCTACCCCGAACCAGGACCCTCCACCGAAACCTAAGCCTGCCTCGATCCCTAATCCTGCATTTGAGCCGCCTTCTGGCATGGGCCCTCACTTCAGCCCTCGAGGGAGATCACGAGACCGGAGTCGCTTCGGCCCTGGCGTCGTCCCTGGACCGAACCCTAACCCTAGCTAAGGCTCTCTCCTCATGGGGACCCAATTCCAAGGTCGGACAGCATCACGCGCCTGGGGTCCAGAAGCGGTGCAGGCTGACTCGGCAAGGAACCTGGAAGCTCACCATGTCGTTTCCCAGGCCCGGCTGCAGCTCCCGAGAGGATTCCGGAGGCCTCCTCGACCAGGGGCTTATCGACGTGTGTGGCCTTGGCAGCCAAAGAGGGATCCTGACCGGCACCGTCCTTTGTGCCCTCAACTCAGCCCTTCGGGGAGACCACTGCCCTGCTGTGGGTTCGGCGCCTGGAACCTCCTGGGACCTAACCCTAACCCTAACCCTACCCCGAACCAGGACCCTCCACCGAAACCTAAGCCTGCCTCGATCCCTAATCCTGCATTTGAGCCGCCTTCTGGCATGGGCCCTCACTTCAGCCCTCGAGGGAGATCACGAGACCGGAGTCGCTTCGGCCCTGGCGACGTCCCTGGACCGAACCCTAACCCTAGCTAAGGCTCTCTCCTCATGGGGACCCAATTCCAAGGTCGGACAGCATCACGCGCCTGGGGACCAGAAGCGGTGCAGGCTGACTCGGCAAGGAACCTGGAAGCTCACCATGTCGTTTCCCAGGCCCGGCTGCAGCTCCCGAGAGGATTCCGGAGGCCTCCTCGACCAGGGGCTTATCGACGTGTGTGGCCTTGGCAGCCAAAGAGGGATCCTGACCGGCACCGTCCTTTGTGCCCTCAACTCAGCCCTTCGGGGAGACCACTGCCCTGCTGTGGGTTCGGCGCCTGGAACCTCCTGGGACCTAACCCTAACCCTAACCCTACCCCGAACCGTTACCCTCCACCGAAACCTAAGCCTGCCTCGTTCCCTAATCCTGCATTTGAGCCGCCTTCTGGCATGGGCCCTCACTTCAGCCCTCGAGGGAGATCACGAGACCGGAGTCGCTTCGGCCCTGGCGTCGTCCCTGGACCGAACCCTAACCCTAGCTAAGGCTCTCTCCTCATGGGGACCCAATTCCAAGGTCGGACAGCATCACGCGCCTGGGGTCCAGAAGCGGTGCAGGCTGACTCGGCAAGGAACCTGGAAGCTCACCATGTCGTTTCCCAGGCCCGGCTGCAGCTCCCGAGAGGATTCCGGAGGCCTCCTCGACCAGGGGCTTATCGACGTGTGTGGCCTTGGCAGCCAAAGAGGGACCCTGACCGGCACCGTCCCTTGTGCCCTCAACTCAGCCCTTCGGGGAGACCACTGCCCTGCTGTGAGTTCGGCGCCTGGAACCTCCTGGGACCTAACCCTAACCCTAACCCTACCCCGAACCAGGACCCTCCACCGAAACCTAAGCCTGCCTCGACCCCTAATCCTGCATTTGAGCCGCCTTCTGGCATGGGCCCTCACTTCAGCCCTCGAGGGAGATCACGAGACCGGAGTCGCTTCGGCCCTGGCGACGTCCCTGGACCGAACCCTAACCCTAGCTAAGGCTCTCTCCTCATGGGGACCCAATTCCAAGGTCGGACAGCATCACGCGCCTGGGGTCCAGAAGCGGTGCAGGCTGACTCGGCAAGGAACCTGGAAGCTCACCATGTCGTTTCCCAGGCCCGGCTGCAGCTCCCGAGAGGATTCCGGAGGCCTCCTCGACCAGGGGCTTATCGACGTGTGTGGCCTTGGCAGCCAAAGAGGGATCCTGACCGGCACCGTCCTTTGTGCCCTCAACTCAGCCCTTCGGGGAGACCACTGCCCTGCTGTGAGTTCGGCGCCTGGAACCTCCTGGGACCTAACCCTAACCCTAACCCTACCCCGAACCAGGACCCTCCACCGAAACCTAAGCCTGCCTCGATCCCTAATCCTGCATTTGAGCCGCCTTCTGGCATGGGCCCTCACTTCAGCCCTCGAGGGAGATCACGAGACCGGAGTCGCTTCGGCCCTGGCGTCGTCCCTGGACCGAACCCTAACCCTAGCTAAGGCTCTCTCCTCATGGGGACCCAATTCCAAGGTCGGACAGCATCACGCGCCTGGGGTCCAGAAGCGGTGCAGGCTGACTCGGCAAGGAACCTGGAAGCTCACCATGTCGTTTCCCAGGCCCGGCTGCAGCTCCCGAGAGGATTCCGGAGGCCTCCTCGACCAGGGGCTTATCGACGTGTGTGGCCTTGGCAGCCAAAGAGGGACCCTGACCGGCACCGTCCCTTGTGCCCTCAACTCAGCCCTTCGGGGAGACCACTGCCCTGCTGTGAGTTCGGCGCCTGGAACCTCCTGGGACCTAACCCTAACCCTAACCCTACCCCGAACCAGGACCCTCCACCGAAACCTAAGCCTGCCTCGACACCTAATCCTGCATTTGAGCCGCCTTCTGGCATGGGCCCTCACTTCAGCCCTCGAGGGAGATCACGAGACCGGAGTCGCTTCGGCCCTGGCGTCGTCCCTGGACCGAACCCTAACCCTAGCTAAGGCTCTCTCCTCATGGGGACCCAATTCCAAGGTCGGACAGCATCACGCGCCTGGGGTCCAGAAGCGGTGCAGGCTGACTCGGCAAGGAACCTGGAAGCTCACCATGTCGTTTCCCAGGCCCGGCTGCAGCTCCCGAGAGGATTCCGGAGGCCTCCTCGACCAGGGGCTTATCGACGTGTGTGGCCTTGGCAGCCAAAGAGGGACCCTGACCGGCACCGTCCTTTGTGCCCTCAACTCAGCCCTTCGGGGAGACCACTGCCCTGCTGTGGGTTCGGCGCCTGGAACCTCCTGGGACCTAACCCTAACCCTAACCCTACCCCGAACCAGGACCCTCCACCGAAACCTAAGCCTGCCTCGATCCCTAATCCTGCATTTGAGCCGCCTTCTGGCATGGGCCCTCACTTCAGCCCTCGAGGGAGATCACGAGACCGGAGTCGCTTCGGCCCTGGCGACGTCCCTGGACCGAACCCTAACCCTAGCTAAGGCTCTCTCCTCATGGGGACCCAATTCCAAGGTCGGACAGCATCACGCGCCTGGGGTCCAGAAGCGGTGCAGGCTGACTCGGCAAGGAACCTGGAAGCTCACCATGTCGTTTCCCAGGCCCGGCTGCAGCTCCCGAGAGGATTCCGGAGGCCTCCTCGACCAGGGGCTTATCGACGTGTGTGGCCTTGGCAGCCAAAGAGGGACCCTGACCGGCACCGTCCCTTGTGCCCTCAACTCAGCCCTTCGGGGAGACCACTGCCCTGCTGTGGGTTCGGCGCCTGGAACCTCCTGGGACCTAACCCTAACCCTAACCCTACCCCGAACCGTTACCCTCCACCGAAACCTAAGCCTGCCTCGATCCCTAATCCTGCATTTGAGCCGCCTTCTGGCATGGGCCCTCACTTCAGCCCTCGAGGGAGATCACGAGACCGGAGTCGCTTCGGCCCTGGCGTCGTCCCTGGACCGAACCCTAACCCTAGCTAAGGCTCTCTCCTCATGGGGACCCAATTCCAAGGTCGGACAGCATCACGCGCATAGGGAACAGAAGCGGTGCAGGCTGACTCGGCAAGGAACCTGGAAGCTCACCATGTCGTTTCCCAGGCCCGGCTGCAGCTCCCGAGAGGATTCCGGAGGCCTCCTCGACCAGGGGCTTATCGACGTGTGTGGCCTTGGCAGCCAAAGAGGGATCCTGACCGGCACCGTCCTTTGTGCCCTCAACTCAGCCCTTCGGGGAGACCACTGCCCTGCTGTGAGTTCAGCGCCTGGAACCTCCTGGGACCTAACCCTAACCCTAACCCTACCCCGAACCAGGACCCTCCACCGAAACCTAAGCCTGCCTCGACACCTAATCCTGCATTTGAGCCGCCTCCTGGCATGGGCCCTCACTTCAGCCCTCGAGGGAGATCACGAGACCGGAGTCGCTTCGGCCCTGGCGACGTCCCTGGACCGAACCCTAACCCTAGCTAAGGCTCTCTCCTCATGGGGACCCAATTCCAAGGTCGGACAGCATCACGCGCCTGGGGTCCAGAAGCGGTGCAGGCTGACTCGGCATGGAACCTGGAATCTCACCATGTCGTTTCCCAGGCCCGGCTGCAGCTCCCGAGAGGATTCCGGAGGCCTCCTCGACCAGGGGCTTATCGACGTGTGTGGCCTTGGCAGCCAAAGAGGGACCCTGACCGGCACCGTCCCTTGTGCCCTCAACTCAGCCCTTCGGGGAGACCACTGCCCTGCTGTGAGTTCGGCGCCTGGAACCTCCTGGGACCTAACCCTAACCCTAACCCTACCCCGAACCGTTACCCTCCACCGAAACCTAAGCCTGCCTCGATCCCTAATCCTGCATTTGAGCCGCCTTCTGGCATGGGCCCTCACTTCAGCCCTCGAGGGAGATCACGAGACCGGAGTCGCTTCGGCCCTGGCGTCGTCCCTGGACCGAACCCTAACCCTAGCTAAGGCTCTCTCCTCATGGGGACCCAATTCCAAGGTCGGACAGCATCACGCGCATAGGGAACAGAAGCGGTGCAGGCTGACTCGGCAAGGAACCTGGAAGCTCACCATGTCGTTTCCCAGGCCCGGCTGCAGCTCCCGAGAGGATTCCGGAGGCCTCCTCGACCAGGGGCTTATCGACGTGTGTGGCCTTGGCAGCCAAAGAGGGACCTGACCGGCACCGTCCCTTGTGCCCTCAACTCACCCCTTCGGGGAGACCACTGCCCTGCTGTGAGTTCAGCGCCTGGAACCTCCTGGGACCTAACCCTAACCCTAACCCTACCCCGAACCAGGACCCTCCACCGAAACCTAAGCCTGCCTCGACACCTAATCCTGCATTTGAGCCGCCTCCTGGCATGGGCCCTCACTTCAGCCCTCGAGGGAGATCACGAGACCGGAGTCGCTTCGGCCCTGGCGACGTCCCTGGACCGAACCCTAACCCTAGCTAAGGCTCTCTCCTCATGGGGACCCAATTCCAAGGTCGGACAGCATCACGCACCTGGGGTCCAGAAGCGGTGCAGGCTGACTCGGCATGGAACTTGGAATCTCACCATGTCGTTTCCCAGGCCCGGCTGCAGCTCCCGAGAGGATTCCGGAGGCCTCCTCGACCAGGGGCTTATCGACGTGTGTGGCCTTGGCAGCCAAAGAGGGACCCTGACCGGCACCGTCCCATGTGCCCTCAACTCACCCCTTCGGGGAGACCACTGCCCTGCTGTGAGTTCAGCGCCTGGAACCTCCTGGGAACTAACCCTAACCCTAACCCTACCCCGAACCAGGACCCTCCACCGAAACCTAAGCCTGCCTCGACAACTAATCCTGCATTTGAGCCGCCTCCTGGCATGGGCCCTCACTTCAGCCCTCGAGGGAGATCACGAGACCGGAGTCGCTTCGGCCCTGGCAACGTCCCTGGACCGAACCCTAACCCTAGCTAAGGCTCTCTCCTCATGGGGACCCAATTCCAAGGTCGGACAGCATCACGCGCCTGGGTCCAGAAGCGGTGCAGGCTGACTCGGCATGGAACCTGGAATCTCACCATGTCGTTTCCCAGGCCCGGCTGCAGCTCCCGAGAGGATTCCGGAGGCCTCCTCGACCAGGGGCTTATCGACGTGTGTGGCCTTGGCAGCCAAAGAGGGATCCTGACCGGCACCGTCCTTTGTGCCCGCAACTAAGCCCTTCGGGGAGACCACTGCCCTGCTGTGGGTTCGGCGCCTGGAACCTCCTGGGAACTAACCCTAACCCTAACCCTACCCCGAACCGTTACCCTCCACTGAAACCTAAGCCTGCCTCGATCCCTAATCCTGCATTTGAGCCGCCTTCTGGCATGGGCCCTCACTTCAGCCCTCGAGGGAGATCACGAGAGCGGAGTCGCTTCGGCCCTGGCATCGTCCCTGGACCGAACCCTAACCCTAGCTAAGGCTCTCTCCTCATGGGGACCCAATTCCAAGGTCGGACAGCATCACGTGCATAGGGAACAGAAGCGGTGCAGGCTGACTCGGCAAGGAACCTGGAAGCTCACCATGTCGTTTCCCAGGCCCGGCTGCAGCTCCCGAGAGGATTCCTGGAGGCCTCCTCGACCAGGGGCTTATCGACGTGTGTGGCCTTGACAGCCAAAGAGGGACCCTGACCGGCACCGTCCCTTGTGCCCTCAACACAGCCCTTCGGGGAGACCACTGCCCTGCTGTGGGTTCGGCGCCTGGAACCTCCTGGGACCTAACCCTAACCCTAACCCTACCCCGAACCGTTACCCTCCACCGAAACCTAAGCCTGCCTCGTTCCCTTATCCTGCATTTGAGCCGCCTTCTGGCATGGGCCCTCACTTCAGCCCTCGAGGGAGATCACGAGACCGGAGTCGCTTCGGCCCTGGCGTCGTCCCTGGACCGAACCCTAACCCTAGCTAAGGCTCTCTCCTCATGGGGACCCAATTCCAAGGTCGGACAGCATCACGCGCATAGGGAACACAAGCGGTGCAGGCTGACTCGGCAAGGAACCTGGAAGCTCACCATGTCGTTTCCCAGGCCCGGCTGCAGCTCCCGAGAGGATTCCGGAGGCCTCCTCGACCAGGGGCTTATCGACGTGTGTGGCCTTGGCAGCCAAAGAGGGATCCTGACCGGCACCGTCCTTTGTGCCCTCAACTCAGACCTTCGGGGAGACCACTGCCCTGCTGTGAGTTCAGCGCCTGGAACCTCCTGGGACCTAACCCTAACCCTAACCCTACCCCGAACCAGGACCCTCCACCGAAACCTAAGCCTGCCTCGACACCTAATCCTGCATTTGAGCCGCCTCCTGGCATGGGCCCTCACTTCAGCCCTCGAGGGAGATCACGAGACCGGAGTCGCTTCGGCCCTGGCGACGTCCCTGGACCGAACCCTAACCCTAGCTAAGGCTCTCTCCTCATGGGGACCCAATTCCAAGGTCGGACAGCATCACGCGCCTGGGGTCCAGAAGCGGTGCAGGCTGACTCGGCATGGAACTTGGAATCTCACCATGTCGTTTCCCAGGCCCGGCTGCAGCTCCAGAGAGGATTCCGGAGGCCTCCTCGACCAGGGGCTTATCGACGTGTGTGGCCTTGACAGCCAGGGAGGGACCCTGACGGGCACCGTCCCGTGTGCCCTCAACTCAGCCCTTCGGGGAGACCACTGCCCTGCTGTGAGTTCGGCGCCTGGAACCTCCTGGGACCTAACCCTAACCCTAACCCTACCCGAACCGTTTCCCTCCACAGAAACCTAAGCCTGCCTCATTCCCATATCCTGCATTTGAGCCGCCTTCTGGCATGGGCCCTCACTTCAGCCCTCGAGGGAGATCACGAGACCAGAGTCGCTTCGGCCCTGGCGTCGTCCCTGGACCGAACCCTAACCCTAGCTATGGCTCTCTCCTCATGGGGACCCAATTCCAAGGTCGGACAGCATCACGCGCATAGGGAACACAAGCGGTGCAGGCTGACTCGGCAAGGAACCTGGAAGCTCACCATGTCGTTTCCCAGGCCCGGCTGCAGCTCCCGAGAGGATTTCGGAGGCCTCCGCGACCAAAGGCTTATCGAGGTGTGTGGTCTTGTCAGCCAAAGAGGGACCTGACCGGCACCGTCTCTTGTGCCCTCAACTCACCCCTTCGGGGAGACCACTGCCCTGCTGTGAGTTCAGCGCCTGGAACCTCCTGGGACCTAACCCTAACCCTAACCCAACCCCGAACCAGGACCCTCCACCGAAACCTAAGCCTGCCTCGACACCTAATCCTGCATTTGAGCCGCCTCCTGGCATGGGCCCTCACTTCAGCCCTCGAGGGAGATCACGAGACCGGAGTCGCTTCGGCCCTGGCGACGTCCCTGGACCGAACCCTAACCCTAGCTAAGGCTCTCTCCTCACGGGGACCCAATTCCAAGGTCGGACAGCATCAAGCACCTGGGGTCCAGAAGCGGTGCAGGCTGACTCGGCATGGAACTTGGAATCTCAGCATGTCGTTTCCCAGACCCGGCTGCAGCTCCCGAGAGGATTCCGGAGGCCTCCTCGACCAGGGGCTTATTGACGAGTGTGTTCTTGGCAGCCAAATAGGGACCCTGACCGGCACCATCCCATGTGCCCTCAACTCACCCCTTCGGGTAGACCACTGCCCTTCTGTGAGTTCAGCGCCTGGAACCTCCTGGGAACTAAACCTAACCATAACCCTACCCCGAACCAGGACCCTCCACCGAAACCTAACCCTGCCTCGACAACTAATCCTGCATTTGAGCCGCCTCCTGGCATGGGCCCTCACTTCAGCCCTCGAGGGAGATCACGAGACCGGAGTCGCTTTGGCCCTGGCAACGTCCCTGGACCGATCCCTAACCCTAGGTAAGGCTCTCTCCTCATGTGGACCCAATTCCAAGGTCGGACAGCATCACGCGCCTGCGGTCCAGAAGCGGTGCAGGGTGACTCACCATGGAAACTGGAATCTCACAATGTCGTTTCCCAGGCCCGGCTGCAGCTCCGAGAGGATTCCGGAGGCCTCCTCGACCAAGGACTTATCGACGTGTGTGGCCTTGGCAGCCAAAGAGGTATCCTGACCGGCACCGTCCTTTGTGCCCGCAACTAAGCCCTTCGGGGAGACCACTGCCCTGCTGTGGGTTCGGCACCTGGAACCTCCTGGGAACTAACCCTCACCCTAACCCTACCCCGAACCGTTACCCTCCACTGAAACCTAAGCCTGCCTCGATCCCTAATCCTGCATTTGAGCCGCCTTCTGGCATGGGCCCACACTTCAGCCCTCGAGGGAGATCACGAGAGCGGAGTCGCTTCGGCCCTGGCATCGTCCCTGGACTGAACCCTAACCCTAGCTAAGGCTCTCTCCTCATGGGGACCCAATTCCAAGGTCAGACAGCATCACGTGCATAGGGAACAGAAGCGGTGCAGGCTGACTCGGCAAGGAACCTGGAAGCTCACTATGTCGTTTCCCAGGCCCGGCTGCAGCTCCCGAGAGGATTCCTGGAGGCCTCCTCGACCAGGGTCTTATCGACGTGTGTGGCCTTGACAGCCAGGGAGGGACCCTGACCGGCACCGTCCCTTGTGCCCTCAACACAGCCCTTCGGGGAGACCACTGCCCTGCTGTGGGTTCGGCGCCTGGAACCTCCTGGGACCTAACCCTAACCCTACCCCGAACCGTTACCCTCCACCGAAACGTAAGCCTTCCTCGTTCCCTTATCCTGCATTTGAGCCGCTTCTGGCATGGGCCCTCACTTCAGCCCTCGAGGGAGATCACGAGACCGGAGTCGCTTCGGCCCTGGCGTCGTCCCTGGACCGAACCCTAACCCTAGCTAAGGCTCTCTCCTCATGGGGACCCAATTCCAAGGTCGGACAGCATCACGCGCATAGGGAACACAAGCGGTGCAGGCTGACTCGGCAAGGAACCTGGAAGCTCACCATGTCGTTTCCCAGGCCCGGCTGCAGCTCCCGAGAGGATTCCGGAGGCCTCCTCGACCAGGGGCTTATCGACGTGTGTGGCCTTGGCAGCCAAAGAGGGATCCTGACCGACACCGTCCTTTGTGCCCTCAACTCAGACCTTCGGGGAGACCACTGCCCTGCTGTGAGTTCAGCGCCTGGAACCTCCTGGGACCTAACCCTAACCCTAACCCTACCCCGAACCAGGACCCTCCACCGAAACCTAAGCCTGCCTCGACACCTAATCCTGCATTTGAGCCGCCTCCTGGCATGGGCCCTCACTTCAGCCCTCGAGGGAGATCACGAGACCGGAGTCGCTTCGGCCCTGGCGACGTCCCTGGACCGAACCCTAACCCTAGCTAAGGCTCTCTCCTCATGGGGACCCAATTCCAAGGTCGGACAGCATCACGCGCCTGGGGTCCAGAAGCGGTGCAGGCTGACTCGGCATGGAACTTGGAATCTCACCATGTCGTTTCCCAGGCCCGGCTGCAGCTCCCGAGAGGATTCCGGAGGCCTCCTCGACCAGGGGCTTATCGACGTGTGTGGCCTTGACAGCCAGGGAGGGACCCTGACGGGCACCGTCCCGTGTGCCCTCAACTCAGCCCTTCGGGGAGACCACTGCCCTGCTGTGAGTTCGGCGCCTGGAACCTCCTGGGACCTAACCCTAACCCTAACCCTACCCGAACCGTTTCCCTCCACAGAAACCTAAGCCTGCCTCATTCCCATATCCTGCATTTGAGCCGCCTTCTGGCATGGGCCCTCACTTCAGCCCTCGAGGGAGATCACGAGACCGGAGTCGCTTCGGCCCTGGCGTCGTCCCTGGACCGAACCCTAACCCTAGCTAAGGCTCTCTCCTCATGGGGACCCAATTCCAAGGTCGGACAGCATCACGCGCATAGGGAACACAAGCGGTGCAGGCTGACTCGGCAAGGAACCTGGAAGCTCACCATGTCGTTTCCCAGGCCCGGCTGCAGCTCCCGAGAGGATTCCGGAGGCCTCCTCGACCAGGGGCTTATCGACGTGTGTGGTCTTGGCAGCCAAAGAGGGACCCTGACCGGCACCGTCCCATGTGCCCTCAACTCACCCCTTCGGGGAGACCACTGCCCTGCTGTGAGTTCAGCGCCTGGAACCTCCTGGGACCTAACCCTAACCCTAACCCTACCCCGAACCAGGACCCTCCACCGAAACCTAAGCCTGCCTCGACACCTAATCCTGCATTTGAGCCGCCTCCTGGCATGGGCCCTCACTTCAGCCCTCGAGGGAGATCACGAGACCGGAGTCGCTTCGGCCCTGGCGACGTCCCTGGACCGAACCCTAACCCTAGCTAAGGCTCTCTCCTCATGTGGACCCAATTCCAAGGTCGGACAGCATCACGCGCCTGCGGTCCAGAAGCGGTGCAGGCTGACTCACCATGGAAACTGGAATCTCACAATGTCGTTTCCCAGGCCCGGCTGCAGCTCCGAGAGGATTCCGGAGGCCTCCTCGACCAAGGACTTATCGACGTGTGTGGCCTTGGCAGCCAAAGAGGTATCCTGACCGGCACCGTCCTTTGTGCCCGCAACTAAGCCCTTCGGGGAGACCACTGCCCTGCTGTGGGTTCGGCACCTGGAACCTCCTGGGAACTAACCCTCACCCTAACCCTACCCCGAACCGTTACCCTCCACTGAAACCTAAGCCTGCCTCGATCCCTAATCCTGCATTTGAGCCGCCTTCTGGCATGGGCCCTCACTTCAGCCCTCGAGGGAGATCACGAGAGCGGAGTCGCTTCGGCCCTGGCATCGTCCCTGGACTGAACCCTAACCCTAGCTAAGGCTCTCTCCTCATGGGGACCCAATTCCAAGGTCGGACAGCATCACGTGCATAGGGAACAGAAGCGGTGCAGGCTGACTCGGCAAGGAACCTGGAAGCTCACTATGTCGTTTCCCAGGCCCGGCTGCAGCTCCCGAGAGGATTCCTGGAGGCCTCCTCGACCAGGGTCTTATCGACGTGTGTGGCCTTGACAGCCAGGGAGGGACCCTGACCGGCACCGTCCCTTGTGCCCTCAACACAGCCCTTCGGGGAGACCACTGCCCTGCTGTGGGTTCGGCGCCTGGAACCTCCTGGGACCTAACCCTAACCCTACCCCGAACCGTTACCCTCCACCGAAACGTAAGCCTTCCTCGTTCCCTTATCCTGCATTTGAGCCGCTTCTGGCATGGGCCCTCACTTCAGCCCTCGAGGGAGATCACGAGACCGGAGTCGCTTCGGCCCTGGCGTCGTCCCTGGACCGAACCCTAACCCTAGCTAAGGCTCTCTCCTCATGGGGACCCAATTCCAAGGTCGGACAGCATCACGCGCATAGGGAACACAAGCGGTGCAGGCTGACTCGGCAAGGAACCTGGAAGCTCACCATGTCGTTTCCCAGGCCCGGCTGCAGCTCCCGAGAGGATTCCGGAGGCCTCCTCGACCAGGGGCTAATCGACGTGTGTGGCCTTGGCAGCCAAAGAGGGATCCTGACCGACACCGTCCTTTGTGCCCTCAACTCAGACCTTCGGGGAGACCACTGCCCGGCTGTGAGTTCAGCGCCTGGAACCTCCTGGGACCTAACCCTAACCCTAACCCTACCCCGAACCAGGACCCTCCACCGAAACCTAAGCCTGCCTCGACACCTAATCCTGCATTTGAGCCGCCTCCTGGCATGGGCCCTCACTTCAGCCCTCGAGGGAGATCACGAGACCGGAGTCGCTTCGGCCCTGGCGACGTCCCTGGACCGAACCCTAACCCTAGCTAAGGCTCTCTCCTCATGGGGACCCAATAACAAGGTCGGACAGCATCACGCGCCTGGGGTCCAGAAGCGGTGCAGGCTGACTCGGCATGGAACTTGGAATCTCACCATGTCGTTTCCCAGGCCCGGCTGCAGCTCCAGAGAGGATTCCGGAGGCCTCCTCGACCAGGGGCTTATCGACGTGTGTGGCCTTGACAGCCAGGGAGGGACCCTGACGGGCACCGTCCCGTGTGCCCTCAACTCAGCCCTTCGGGGAGACCACTGCCCTGCTGTGAGTTCGGCGCCTGGAACCTCCTGGGACCTAACCCTAACCCTAACCCTACCCGAACCGTTTCCCTCCACAGAAACCTAAGCCTGCCTCATTCCCATATCCTGCATTTGAGCCGCCTTCTGGCATGGCCCCTCACTTCAGCCCTCGAGGGAGATCACGAGACCAGAGTCGCTTCGGCCCTGGCGTCGTCCCTGGACCGAACCCTAACCCTAGCTATGGCTCTCTCCTCATGGGGACCCAATTCCAAGGTCGGACAGCATCACGCGCATAGGGAACACAAGCGGTGCAGGCTGACTCGGCAAGGAACCTGGAAGCTCACCATGTCGTTTCCCAGGCCCGGCTGCAGCTCCCGAGAGGATTTCGGAGGCCTCCGCGACCAAAGGCTTATCGAGGTGTGTGGTCTTGTCAGCCAAAGAGGGACCTGACCGGCACCGTCTCTTGTGCCCTCAACTCACCCCTTCGGGGAGACCACTGCCCTGCTGTGAGTTCAGCGCCTGGAACCTCCTGGGACCTAACCCTAACCCTAACCCAACCCCGAACCAGGACCCTCCACCGAAACCTAAGCCTGCCTCGACACCTAATCCTGCATTTGAGCCGCCTCCTGGCATGGGCCCTCACTTCAGCCCTCGAGGGAGATCACGAGACCGGAGTCGCTTCGGCCCTGGCGACGTCCCTGGACCGAACCCTAACCCTAGCTAAGGCTCTCTCCTCACGTGGACCCAATTCCAAGGTCGGACAGCATCAAGCACCTGGGGTCCAGAAGCGGTGCAGGCTGACTCGGCATGGAACTTGGAATCTCAGCATGTCGTTTCCCAGACCCGGCTGCAGCTCCCGAGAGGATTCCGGAGGCCTCCTCGACCAGGGGCTTATTGACGAGTGTGTTCTTGGCAGCCAAATAGGGACCCTGACCGGCACCATCCCATGTGCCCTCAACTCACCCCTTCGGGTAGACCACTGCCCTTCTGTGAGTTCAGCGCCTGGAACCTCCTGGGAACTAAACCTAACCATAACCCTACCCCGAACCAGGACCCTCCACCGAAACCTAACCCTGCCTCGACAACTAATCCTGCATTTGAGCCGCCTCCTGGCATGGGCCCTCACTTCAGCCCTCGAGGGAGATCACGAGACCGGAGTCGCTTTGGCCCTGGCAACGTCCCTGGACCGATCCCTAACCCTAGGTAAGGCTCTCTCCTCATGTGGACCCAATTCCAAGGTCGGACAGCATCACGCGCCTGCGGTCCAGAAGCGGTGCAGGGTGACTCACCATGGAAACTGGAATCTCACAATGTCGTTTCCCAGGCCCGGCTGCAGCTCCGAGAGGATTCCGGAGGCCTCCTCGACCAAGGACTTATCGACGTGTGTGGCCTTGGCAGCCAAAGAGGTATCCTGACCGGCACCGTCCTTTGTGCCCGCAACTAAGCCCTTCGGGGAGACCACTGCCCTGCTGTGGGTTCGGCACCTGGAACCTCCTGGGAACTAACCCTCACCCTAACCCTACCCCGAACCGTTACCCTCCACTGAAACCTAAGCCTGCCTCGATCCCTAATCCTGCATTTGAGCCGCCTTCTGGCATGGGCCCACACTTCAGCCCTCGAGGGAGATCACGAGAGCGGAGTCGCTTCGGCCCTGGCATCGTCCCTGGACTGAACCCTAACCCTAGCTAAGGCTCTCTCCTCATGGGGACCCAATTCCAAGGTCAGACAGCATCACGTGCATAGGGAACAGAAGCGGTGCAGGCTGACTCGGCAAGGAACCTGGAAGCTCACTATGTCGTTTCCCAGGCCCGGCTGCAGCTCCCGAGAGGATTCCTGGAGGCCTCCTCGACCAGGGTCTTATCGACGTGTGTGGCCTTGACAGCCAGGGAGGGACCCTGACCGGCACCGTCCCTTGTGCCCTCAACACAGCCCTTCGGGGAGACCACTGCCCTGCTGTGGGTTCGGCGCCTGGAACCTCCTGGGACCTAACCCTAACCCTAACCCTACCCCGAACCAGGACCCTCCACCGAAACCTAAGCCTGCCTCGACACCTAATCCTGCATTTGAGCCGCCTCCTGGCATGGGCCCTCACTTCAGCCCTCGAGGGAGATCACGAGACCGGAGTCGCTTCGGCCCTGGCGACGTCCCTGGACCGAACCCTAACCCTAGCTAAGGCTCTCTCCTCATGGGGACCCAATTCCAAGGTCGGACAGCATCACGCGCCTGGGGTCCAGAAGCGGTGCAGGCTGACTCGGCATGGAACTTGGAATCTCACCATGTCGTTTCCCAGGCCCGGCTGCAGCTCCAGAGAGGATTCCGGAGGCCTCCTCGACCAGGGGCTTATCGACGTGTGTGGCCTTGACAGCCAGGGAGGGACCCTGACGGGCACCGTCCCGTGTGCCCTCAACTCAGCCCTTCGGGGAGACCACTGCCCTGCTGTGAGTTCGGCGCCTGGAACCTCCTGGGACCTAACCCTAACCCTAACCCTACCCGAACCGTTTCCCTCCACAGAAACCTAAGCCTGCCTCATTCCCATATCCTGCATTTGAGCCGCCTTCTGGCATGGGCCCTCACTTCAGCCCTCGAGGGAGATCACGAGACCGGAGTCGCTTCGGCCCTGGCGTCGTCCCTGGACCGAACCCTAACCCTAGCTAAGGCTCTCTCCTCATGGGGACCCAATTCCAAGGTCGGACAGCATCACGCGCATAGGGAACACAAGCGGTGCAGGCTGACTCGGCAAGGAACCTGGAAGCTCACCATGTCGTTTCCCAGGCCCGGCTGCAGCTCCCGAGAGGATTTCGGAGGCCTCCGCGACCAAAGGCTTATCGAGGTGTGTGGTCTTGTCAGCCAAAGAGGGACCTGACCGGCACCGTCTCTTGTGCCCTCAACTCACCCCTTCGGGGAGACCACTGCCCTGCTGTGAGTTCAGCGCCTGGAACCTCCTGGGACCTAACCCTAACCCTAACCCAACCCCGAACCAGGACCCTCCACCGAAACCTAAGCCTGCCTCGACACCTAATCCTGCATTTGAGCCGCCTCCTGGCATGGGCCCTCACTTCAGCCCTCGAGGGAGATCACGAGACCGGAGTCGCTTCGGCCCTGGCGACGTCCCTGGACCGAACCCTAACCCTAGCTAAGGCTCTCTCCTCACGTGGACCCAATTCCAAGGTCGGACAGCATCAAGCACCTGGGGTCCAGAAGCGGTGCAGGCTGACTCGGCATGGAACTTGGAATCTCAGCATGTCGTTTCCCAGACCCGGCTGCAGCTCCCGAGAGGATTCCGGAGGCCTCCTCGACCAGGGGCTTATTGACGAGTGTGTTCTTGGCAGCCAAATAGGGACCCTGACCGGCACCATCCCATGTGCCCTCAACTCACCCCTTCGGGTAGACCACTGCCCTTCTGTGAGTTCAGCGCCTGGAACCTCCTGGGAACTAAACCTAACCATAACCCTACCCCGAACCAGGACCCTCCACCGAAACCTAACCCTGCCTCGACAACTAATCCTGCATTTGAGCCGCCTCCTGGCATGGGCCCTCACTTCAGCCCTCGAGGGAGATCACGAGACCGGAGTCGCTTTGGCCCTGGCAACGTCCCTGGACCGATCCCTAACCCTAGGTAAGGCTCTCTCCTCATGTGGACCCAATTCCAAGGTCGGACAGCATCACGCGCCTGCGGTCCAGAAGCGGTGCAGGGTGACTCACCATGGAAACTGGAATCTCACAATGTCGTTTCCCAGGCCCGGCTGCAGCTCCGAGAGGATTCCGGAGGCCTCCTCGACCAAGGACTTATCGACGTGTGTGGCCTTGGCAGCCAAAGAGGTATCCTGACCGGCACCGTCCTTTGTGCCCGCAACTAAGCCCTTCGGGGAGACCACTGCCCTGCTGTGGGTTCGGCACCTGGAACCTCCTGGGAACTAACCCTCACCCTAACCCTACCCCGAACCGTTACCCTCCACTGAAACCTAAGCCTGCCTCGATCCCTAATCCTGCATTTGAGCCGCCTTCTGGCATGGGCCCACACTTCAGCCCTCGAGGGAGATCACGAGAGCGGAGTCGCTTCGGCCCTGGCATCGTCCCTGGACTGAACCCTAACCCTAGCTAAGGCTCTCTCCTCATGGGGACCCAATTCCAAGGTCAGACAGCATCACGTGCATAGGGAACAGAAGCGGTGCAGGCTGACTCGGCAAGGAACCTGGAAGCTCACTATGTCGTTTCCCAGGCCCGGCTGCAGCTCCCGAGAGGATTCCTGGAGGCCTCCTCGACCAGGGTCTTATCGACGTGTGTGGCCTTGACAGCCAGGGAGGGACCCTGACCGGCACCGTCCCTTGTGCCCTCAACACAGCCCTTCGGGGAGACCACTGCCCTGCTGTGGGTTCGGCGCCTGGAACCTCCTGGGACCTAACCCTAACCCTACCCCGAACCGTTACCCTCCACCGAAACGTAAGCCTTCCTCGTTCCCTTATCCTGCATTTGAGCCGCTTCTGGCATGGGCCCTCACTTCAGCCCTCGAGGGAGATCACGAGACCGGAGTCGCTTCGGCCCTGGCGTCGTCCCTGGACCGAACCCTAACCCTAGCTAAGGCTCTCTCCTCATGGGGACCCAATTCCAAGGTCGGACAGCATCACGCGCATAGGGAACACAAGCGGTGCAGGCTGACTCGGCAAGGAACCTGGAAGCTCACCATGTCGTTTCCCAGGCCCGGCTGCAGCTCCCGAGAGGATTCCGGAGGCCTCCTCGACCAGGGGCTAATCGACGTGTGTGGCCTTGGCAGCCAAAGAGGGATCCTGACCGACACCGTCCTTTGTGCCCTCAACTCAGACCTTCGGGGAGACCACTGCCCGGCTGTGAGTTCAGCGCCTGGAACCTCCTGGGACCTAACCCTAACCCTAACCCTACCCCGAACCAGGACCCTCCACCGAAACCTAAGCCTGCCTCGACACCTAATCCTGCATTTGAGCCGCCTCCTGGCATGGGCCCTCACTTCAGCCCTCGAGGGAGATCACGAGACCGGAGTCGCTTCGGCCCTGGCGACGTCCCTGGACCGAACCCTAACCCTAGCTAAGGCTCTCTCCTCATGGGGACCCAATAACAAGGTCGGACAGCATCACGCGCCTGGGGTCCAGAAGCGGTGCAGGCTGACTCGGCATGGAACTTGGAATCTCACCATGTCGTTTCCCAGGCCCGGCTGCAGCTCCAGAGAGGATTCCGGAGGCCTCCTCGACCAGGGGCTTATCGACGTGTGTGGCCTTGACAGCCAGGGAGGGACCCTGACGGGCACCGTCCCGTGTGCCCTCAACTCAGCCCTTCGGGGAGACCACTGCCCTGCTGTGAGTTCGGCGCCTGGAACCTCCTGGGACCTAACCCTAACCCTAACCCTACCCGAACCGTTTCCCTCCACAGAAACCTAAGCCTGCCTCATTCCCATATCCTGCATTTGAGCCGCCTTCTGGCATGGCCCCTCACTTCAGCCCTCGAGGGAGATCACGAGACCAGAGTCGCTTCGGCCCTGGCGTCGTCCCTGGACCGAACCCTAACCCTAGCTATGGCTCTCTCCTCATGGGGACCCAATTCCAAGGTCGGACAGCATCACGCGCATAGGGAACACAAGCGGTGCAGGCTGACTCGGCAAGGAACCTGGAAGCTCACCATGTCGTTTCCCAGGCCCGGCTGCAGCTCCCGAGAGGATTTCGGAGGCCTCCGCGACCAAAGGCTTATCGAGGTGTGTGGTCTTGTCAGCCAAAGAGGGACCTGACCGGCACCGTCTCTTGTGCCCTCAACTCACCCCTTCGGGGAGACCACTGCCCTGCTGTGAGTTCAGCGCCTGGAACCTCCTGGGACCTAACCCTAACCCTAACCCAACCCCGAACCAGGACCCTCCACCGAAACCTAAGCCTGCCTCGACACCTAATCCTGCATTTGAGCCGCCTCCTGGCATGGGCCCTCACTTCAGCCCTCGAGGGAGATCACGAGACCGGAGTCGCTTCGGCCCTGGCGACGTCCCTGGACCGAACCCTAACCCTAGCTAAGGCTCTCTCCTCACGTGGACCCAATTCCAAGGTCGGACAGCATCAAGCACCTGGGGTCCAGAAGCGGTGCAGGCTGACTCGGCATGGAACTTGGAATCTCAGCATGTCGTTTCCCAGACCCGGCTGCAGCTCCCGAGAGGATTCCGGAGGCCTCCTCGACCAGGGGCTTATTGACGAGTGTGTTCTTGGCAGCCAAATAGGGACCCTGACCGGCACCATCCCATGTGCCCTCAACTCACCCCTTCGGGTAGACCACTGCCCTTCTGTGAGTTCAGCGCCTGGAACCTCCTGGGAACTAAACCTAACCATAACCCTACCCCGAACCAGGACCCTCCACCGAAACCTAACCCTGCCTCGACAACTAATCCTGCATTTGAGCCGCCTCCTGGCATGGGCCCTCACTTCAGCCCTCGAGGGAGATCACGAGACCGGAGTCGCTTTGGCCCTGGCAACGTCCCTGGACCGATCCCTAACCCTAGGTAAGGCTCTCTCCTCATGTGGACCCAATTCCAAGGTCGGACAGCATCACGCGCCTGCGGTCCAGAAGCGGTGCAGGGTGACTCACCATGGAAACTGGAATCTCACAATGTCGTTTCCCAGGCCCGGCTGCAGCTCCGAGAGGATTCCGGAGGCCTCCTCGACCAAGGACTTATCGACGTGTGTGGCCTTGGCAGCCAAAGAGGTATCCTGACCGGCACCGTCCTTTGTGCCCGCAACTAAGCCCTTCGGGGAGACCACTGCCCTGCTGTGGGTTCGGCACCTGGAACCTCCTGGGAACTAACCCTCACCCTAACCCTACCCCGAACCGTTACCCTCCACTGAAACCTAAGCCTGCCTCGATCCCTAATCCTGCATTTGAGCCGCCTTCTGGCATGGGCCCACACTTCAGCCCTCGAGGGAGATCACGAGAGCGGAGTCGCTTCGGCCCTGGCATCGTCCCTGGACTGAACCCTAACCCTAGCTAAGGCTCTCTCCTCATGGGGACCCAATTCCAAGGTCAGACAGCATCACGTGCATAGGGAACAGAAGCGGTGCAGGCTGACTCGGCAAGGAACCTGGAAGCTCACTATGTCGTTTCCCAGGCCCGGCTGCAGCTCCCGAGAGGATTCCTGGAGGCCTCCTCGACCAGGGTCTTATCGACGTGTGTGGCCTTGACAGCCAGGGAGGGACCCTGACCGGCACCGTCCCTTGTGCCCTCAACACAGCCCTTCGGGGAGACCACTGCCCTGCTGTGGGTTCGGCGCCTGGAACCTCCTGGGACCTAACCCTAACCCTACCCCGAACCGTTACCCTCCACCGAAACGTAAGCCTTCCTCGTTCCCTTATCCTGCATTTGAGCCGCTTCTGGCATGGGCCCTCACTTCAGCCCTCGAGGGAGATCACGAGACCGGAGTCGCTTCGGCCCTGGCGTCGTCCCTGGACCGAACCCTAACCCTAGCTAAGGCTCTCTCCTCATGGGGACCCAATTCCAAGGTCGGACAGCATCACGCGCATAGGGAACACAAGCGGTGCAGGCTGACTCGGCAAGGAACCTGGAAGCTCACCATGTCGTTTCCCAGGCCCGGCTGCAGCTCCCGAGAGGATTCCGGAGGCCTCCTCGACCAGGGGCTAATCGACGTGTGTGGCCTTGGCAGCCAAAGAGGGATCCTGACCGACACCGTCCTTTGTGCCCTCAACTCAGACCTTCGGGGAGACCACTGCCCGGCTGTGAGTTCAGCGCCTGGAACCTCCTGGGACCTAACCCTAACCCTAACCCTACCCCGAACCAGGACCCTCCACCGAAACCTAAGCCTGCCTCGACACCTAATCCTGCATTTGAGCCGCCTCCTGGCATGGGCCCTCACTTCAGCCCTCGAGGGAGATCACGAGACCGGAGTCGCTTCGGCCCTGGCGACGTCCCTGGACCGAACCCTAACCCTAGCTAAGGCTCTCTCCTCATGGGGACCCAATAACAAGGTCGGACAGCATCACGCGCCTGGGGTCCAGAAGCGGTGCAGGCTGACTCGGCATGGAACTTGGAATCTCACCATGTCGTTTCCCAGGCCCGGCTGCAGCTCCAGAGAGGATTCCGGAGGCCTCCTCGACCAGGGGCTTATCGACGTGTGTGGCCTTGACAGCCAGGGAGGGACCCTGACGGGCACCGTCCCGTGTGCCCTCAACTCAGCCCTTCGGGGAGACCACTGCCCTGCTGTGAGTTCGGCGCCTGGAACCTCCTGGGACCTAACCCTAACCCTAACCCTACCCGAACCGTTTCCCTCCACAGAAACCTAAGCCTGCCTCATTCCCATATCCTGCATTTGAGCCGCCTTCTGGCATGGCCCCTCACTTCAGCCCTCGAGGGAGATCACGAGACCAGAGTCGCTTCGGCCCTGGCGTCGTCCCTGGACCGAACCCTAACCCTAGCTATGGCTCTCTCCTCATGGGGACCCAATTCCAAGGTCGGACAGCATCACGCGCATAGGGAACACAAGCGGTGCAGGCTGACTCGGCAAGGAACCTGGAAGCTCACCATGTCGTTTCCCAGGCCCGGCTGCAGCTCCCGAGAGGATTTCGGAGGCCTCCGCGACCAAAGGCTTATCGAGGTGTGTGGTCTTGTCAGCCAAAGAGGGACCTGACCGGCACCGTCTCTTGTGCCCTCAACTCACCCCTTCGGGGAGACCACTGCCCTGCTGTGAGTTCAGCGCCTGGAACCTCCTGGGACCTAACCCTAACCCTAACCCAACCCCGAACCAGGACCCTCCACCGAAACCTAAGCCTGCCTCGACACCTAATCCTGCATTTGAGCCGCCTCCTGGCATGGGCCCTCACTTCAGCCCTCGAGGGAGATCACGAGACCGGAGTCGCTTCGGCCCTGGCGACGTCCCTGGACCGAACCCTAACCCTAGCTAAGGCTCTCTCCTCACGTGGACCCAATTCCAAGGTCGGACAGCATCAAGCACCTGGGGTCCAGAAGCGGTGCAGGCTGACTCGGCATGGAACTTGGAATCTCAGCATGTCGTTTCCCAGACCCGGCTGCAGCTCCCGAGAGGATTCCGGAGGCCTCCTCGACCAGGGGCTTATTGACGAGTGTGTTCTTGGCAGCCAAATAGGGACCCTGACCGGCACCATCCCATGTGCCCTCAACTCACCCCTTCGGGTAGACCACTGCCCTTCTGTGAGTTCAGCGCCTGGAACCTCCTGGGAACTAAACCTAACCATAACCCTACCCCGAACCAGGACCCTCCACCGAAACCTAACCCTGCCTCGACAACTAATCCTGCATTTGAGCCGCCTCCTGGCATGGGCCCTCACTTCAGCCCTCGAGGGAGATCACGAGACCGGAGTCGCTTTGGCCCTGGCAACGTCCCTGGACCGATCCCTAACCCTAGGTAAGGCTCTCTCCTCATGTGGACCCAATTCCAAGGTCGGACAGCATCACGCGCCTGCGGTCCAGAAGCGGTGCAGGGTGACTCACCATGGAAACTGGAATCTCACAATGTCGTTTCCCAGGCCCGGCTGCAGCTCCGAGAGGATTCCGGAGGCCTCCTCGACCAAGGACTTATCGACGTGTGTGGCCTTGGCAGCCAAAGAGGTATCCTGACCGGCACCGTCCTTTGTGCCCGCAACTAAGCCCTTCGGGGAGACCACTGCCCTGCTGTGGGTTCGGCACCTGGAACCTCCTGGGAACTAACCCTCACCCTAACCCTACCCCGAACCGTTACCCTCCACTGAAACCTAAGCCTGCCTCGATCCCTAATCCTGCATTTGAGCCGCCTTCTGGCATGGGCCCACACTTCAGCCCTCGAGGGAGATCACGAGAGCGGAGTCGCTTCGGCCCTGGCATCGTCCCTGGACTGAACCCTAACCCTAGCTAAGGCTCTCTCCTCATGGGGACCCAATTCCAAGGTCAGACAGCATCACGTGCATAGGGAACAGAAGCGGTGCAGGCTGACTCGGCAAGGAACCTGGAAGCTCACTATGTCGTTTCCCAGGCCCGGCTGCAGCTCCCGAGAGGATTCCTGGAGGCCTCCTCGACCAGGGTCTTATCGACGTGTGTGGCCTTGACAGCCAGGGAGGGACCCTGACCGGCACCGTCCCTTGTGCCCTCAACACAGCCCTTCGGGGAGACCACTGCCCTGCTGTGGGTTCGGCGCCTGGAACCTCCTGGGACCTAACCCTAACCCTACCCCGAACCGTTACCCTCCACCGAAACGTAAGCCTTCCTCGTTCCCTTATCCTGCATTTGAGCCGCTTCTGGCATGGGCCCTCACTTCAGCCCTCGAGGGAGATCACGAGACCGGAGTCGCTTCGGCCCTGGCGTCGTCCCTGGACCGAACCCTAACCCTAGCTAAGGCTCTCTCCTCATGGGGACCCAATTCCAAGGTCGGACAGCATCACGCGCATAGGGAACACAAGCGGTGCAGGCTGACTCGGCAAGGAACCTGGAAGCTCACCATGTCGTTTCCCAGGCCCGGCTGCAGCTCCCGAGAGGATTCCGGAGGCCTCCTCGACCAGGGGCTAATCGACGTGTGTGGCCTTGGCAGCCAAAGAGGGATCCTGACCGACACCGTCCTTTGTGCCCTCAACTCAGACCTTCGGGGAGACCACTGCCCGGCTGTGAGTTCAGCGCCTGGAACCTCCTGGGACCTAACCCTAACCCTAACCCTACCCCGAACCAGGACCCTCCACCGAAACCTAAGCCTGCCTCGACACCTAATCCTGCATTTGAGCCGCCTCCTGGCATGGGCCCTCACTTCAGCCCTCGAGGGAGATCACGAGACCGGAGTCGCTTCGGCCCTGGCGACGTCCCTGGACCGAACCCTAACCCTAGCTAAGGCTCTCTCCTCATGGGGACCCAATTCCAAGGTCGGACAGCATCACGCGCCTGGGGTCCAGAAGCGGTGCAGGCTGACTCGGCATGGAACTTGGAATCTCACCATGTCGTTTCCCAGGCCCGGCTGCAGCTCCAGAGAGGATTCCGGAGGCCTCCTCGACCAGGGGCTTATCGACGTGTGTGGCCTTGACAGCCAGGGAGGGACCCTGACGGGCACCGTCCCGTGTGCCCTCAACTCAGCCCTTCGGGGAGACCACTGCCCTGCTGTGAGTTCGGCGCCTGGAACCTCCTGGGACCTAACCCTAACCCTAACCCTACCCGAACCGTTTCCCTCCACAGAAACCTAAGCCTGCCTCATTCCCATATCCTGCATTTGAGCCGCCTTCTGGCATGGCCCCTCACTTCAGCCCTCGAGGGAGATCACGAGACCGGAGTCGCTTCGGCCCTGGCGTCGTCCCTGGACCGAACCCTAACCCTAGCTAAGGCTCTCTCCTCATGGGGACCCAATTCCAAGGTCGGACAGCATCACGCGCATAGGGAACACAAGCGGTGCAGGCTGACTCGGCAAGGAACCTGGAAGCTCACCATGTCGTTTCCCAGGCCCGGCTGCAGCTCCCGAGAGGATTTCGGAGGCCTCCGCGACCAAAGGCTTATCGAGGTGTGTGGTCTTGTCAGCCAAAGAGGGACCTGACCGGCACCGTCTCTTGTGCCCTCAACTCACCCCTTCGGGGAGACCACTGCCCTGCTGTGAGTTCAGCGCCTGGAACCTCCTGGGACCTAACCCTAACCCTAACCCTACCCCGAACCAGGACCCTCCACCGAAACCTAAGCCTGCCTCGACACCTAATCCTGCATTTGAGCCGCCTCCTGGCATGGGCCCTCACTTCAGCCCTCGAGGGAGATCACGAGACCGGAGTCGCTTCGGCCCTGGCGACGTCCCTGGACCGAACCCTAACCCTAGCTAAGGCTCTCTCCTCATGGGGACCCAATTCCAAGGTCGGACAGCATCAAGCACCTGGGGTCCAGAAGCGGTGCAGGCTGACTCGGCATGGAACTTGGAATCTCAGCATGTCGTTTCCCAGGCCCGGCTGCAGCTCCCGAGAGGATTCCGGAGGCCTCCTCGACCAGGGGCTTATTGACGAGTGTGTTCTTGGCAGCCAAATAGGGACCCTGACCGGCACCATCCCATGTGCCCTCAACTCACCCCTTCGGGTAGACCACTGCCCTTCTGTGAGTTCAGCGCCTGGAACCTCCTGGGAACTAAACCTAACCCTAACCCTACCCCGAACCAGGACCCTCCACCGAAACCTAAGCCTGCCTCGACAACTAATCCTGCATTTGAGCCGCCTCCTGGCATGGGCCCTCACTTCAGCCCTCGAGGGAGATCACGAGACCGGAGTCGCTTCGGCCCTGGCAACGTCCCTGGACCGAACCCTAACCCTAGCTAAGGCTCTCTCCTCATGGGGACCCAATTCCAAGGTCGGACAGCATCACGCGCCTGCGGTCCAGAAGCGGTGCAGGGTGACTCACCATGGAAACTGGAATCTCACAATGTCGTTTCCCAGGCCCGGCTGCAGCTCCCGAGAGGATTCCGGAGGCCTCCTCGACCAAGGACTTATCGACGTGTGTGGCCTTGGCAGCCAAAGAGGTATCCTGACCGGCACCGTCCTTTGTGCCCGCAACTAAGCCCTTCGGGGAGACCACTGCCCTGCTGTGGGTTCGGCGCCTGGAACCTCCTGGGAACTAACCCTAACCCTAACCCTACCCCGAACCGTTACCCTCCACCGAAACCTAAGCCTGCCTCGATCCCTAATCCTGCATTTGAGCCGCCTTCTGGCATGGGCCCTCACTTCAGCCCTCGAGGGAGATCACGAGACCGGAGTCGCTTCGGCCCTGGCATCGTCCCTGGACCGAACCCTAACCCTAGCTAAGGCTCTCTCCTCATGGGGACCCAATTCCAAGGTCGGACAGCATCACGCGCATAGGGAACAGAAGCGGTGCAGGCTGACTCGGCAAGGAACCTGGAAGCTCACCATGTCGTTTCCCAGGCCCGGCTGCAGCTCCCGAGAGGATTCCGGAGGCCTCCTCGACCAGGGTCTTATCGACGTGTGTGGCCTTGACAGCCAGGGAGGGACCCTGACCGGCACCGTCCCTTGTGCCCTCAACTCAGCCCTTCGGGGAGACCACTGCCCTGCTGTGGGTTCGGCGCCTGGAACCTCCTGGGACCTAACCCTAACCCTACCCCGAACCGTTACCCTCCACCGAAACCTAAGCCTGCCTCGTTCCCTTATCCTGCATTTGAGCCGCCTTCTGGCATGGGCCCTCACTTCAGCCCTCGAGGGAGATCACGAGACCGGAGTCGCTTCGGCCCTGGCGTCGTCCCTGGACCGAACCCTAACCCTAGCTAAGGCTCTCTCCTCATGGGGACCCAATTCCAAGGTCGGACAGCATCACGCGCATAGGGAACAGAAGCGGTGCAGGCTGACTCGGCAAGGAACCTGGAAGCTCACCATGTCGTTTCCCAGGCCCGGCTGCAGCTCCCGAGAGGATTCCGGAGGCCTCCTCGACCAGGGGCTTATCGACGTGTGTGGCCTTGGCAGCCAAAGAGGGATCCTGACCGGCACCGTCCTTTGTGCCCTCAACTCAGCCCTTCGGGGAGACCACTGCCCTGCTGTGAGTTCAGCGCCTGGAACCTCCTGGGACCTAACCCTAACCCTAACCCTACCCCGAACCAGGACCCTCCACCGAAACCTAAGCCTGCCTCGACACCTAATCCTGCATTTGAGCCGCCTCCTGGCATGGGCCCTCACTTCAGCCCTCGAGGGAGATCACGAGACCGGAGTCGCTTCGGCCCTGGCGACGTCCCTGGACCGAACCCTAACCCTAGCTAAGGCTCTCTCCTCATGGGGACCCAATTCCAAGGTCGGACAGCATCACGCGCCTGGGGTCCAGAAGCGGTGCAGGCTGACTCGGCATGGAACTTGGAATCTCACCATGTCGTTTCCCAGGCCCGGCTGCAGCTCCCGAGAGGATTCCGGAGGCCTCCTCGACCAGGGGCTTATCGACGTGTGTGGCCTTGGCAGCCAAAGAGGGACCCTGACCGGCACCGTCCCTTGTGCCCTCAACTCAGCCCTTCGGGGAGACCACTGCCCTGCTGTGAGTTCGGCGCCTGGAACCTCCTGGGACCTAACCCTAACCCTAACCCTACCCCGAACCGTTACCCTCCACCGAAACCTAAGCCTGCCTCGACACCTAATCCTGCATTTGAGCCGCCTTCTGGCATGGGCCCTCACTTCAGCCCTCGAGGGAGATCACGAGACCGGAGTCGCTTCGGCCCTGGCGTCGTCCCTGGACCGAACCCTAACCCTAGCTAAGGCTCTCTCCTCATGGGGACCCAATTCCAAGGTCGGACAGCATCACGCGCATAGGGAACAGAAGCGGTGCAGGCTGACTCGGCAAGGAACCTGGAAGCTCACCATGTCGTTTCCCAGGCCCGGCTGCAGCTCCCGAGAGGATTCCGGAGGCCTCCTCGACCAGGGGCTTATCGACGTGTGTGGCCTTGGCAGCCAAAGAGGGACCCTGACCGGCACCGTCCCTTGTGCCCTCAACTCAGCCCTTCGGGGAGACCACTGCCCTGCTGTGAGTTCGGCGCCTGGAACCTCCTGGGACCTAACCCTAACCCTAACCCTACCCCGAACCAGGACCCTCCACCGAAACCTAAGCCTGCCTCGACACCTAATCCTGCATTTGAGCCGCCTTCTGGCATGGGCCCTCACTTCAGCCCTCGAGGGAGATCACGAGACCGGAGTCGCTTCGGCCCTGGCGACGTCCCTGGACCGAACCCTAACCCTAGCTAAGGCTCTCTCCTCATGGGGACCCAATTCCAAGGTCGGACAGCATCACGCGCCTGGGGTCCAGAAGCGGTGCAGGCTGACTCGGCAAGGAACCTGGAAGCTCACCATGTCGTTTCCCAGGCCCGGCTGCAGCTCCCGAGAGGATTCCGGAGGCCTCCTCGACCAGGGGCTTATCGACGTGTGTGGCCTTGGCAGCCAAAGAGGGACCCTGACCGGCACCGTCCCTTGTGCCCTCAACTCAGCCCTTCGGGGAGACCACTGCCCTGCTGTGAGTTCAGCGCCTGGAACCTCCTGGGACCTAACCCTAACCCTAACCCTACCCCGAACCAGGACCCTCCACCGAAACCTAAGCCTGCCTCGACACCTAATCCTGCATTTGAGCCGCCTCCTGGCATGGGCCCTCACTTCAGCCCTCGAGGGAGATCACGAGACCGGAGTCGCTTCGGCCCTGGCGACGTCCCTGGACCGAACCCTAACCCTAGCTAAGGCTCTCTCCTCATGGGGACCCAATTCCAAGGTCGGACAGCATCACGCGCCTGGGGTCCAGAAGCGGTGCAGGCTGACTCGGCATGGAACCTGGAATCTCACCATGTCGTTTCCCAGGCCCGGCTGCAGCTCCCGAGAGGATTCCGGAGGCCTCCTCGACCAGGGGCTTATCGACGTGTGTGGCCTTGGCAGCCAAAGAGGGACCCTGACCGGCACCGTCCCTTGTGCCCTCAACTCAGCCCTTCGGGGAGACCACTGCCCTGCTGTGGGTTCGGCGCCTGGAACCTCCTGGGACCTAACCCTAACCCTAACCCTACCCCGAACCGTTACCCTCCACCGAAACCTAAGCCTGCCTCGATCCCTAATCCTGCATTTGAGCCGCCTTCTGGCATGGGCCCTCACTTCAGCCCTCGAGGGAGATCACGAGACCGGAGTCGCTTCGGCCCTGGCGTCGTCCCTGGACCGAACCCTAACCCTAGCTAAGGCTCTCTCCTCATGGGGACCCAATTCCAAGGTCGGACAGCATCACGCGCCTGGGGTCCAGAAGCGGTGCAGGCTGACTCGGCAAGGAACCTGGAAGCTCACCATGTCGTTTCCCAGGCCCGGCTGCAGCTCCCGAGAGGATTCCGGAGGCCTCCTCGACCAGGGGCTTATCGACGTGTGTGGCCTTGGCAGCCAAAGAGGGACCCTGACCGGCACCGTCCCTTGTGCCCTCAACTCAGCCCTTCGGGGAGACCACTGCCCTGCTGTGAGTTCGGCGCCTGGAACCTCCTGGGACCTAACCCTAACCCTAACCCTACCCCGAACCAGGACCCTCCACCGAAACCTAAGCCTGCCTCGACACCTAATCCTGCATTTGAGCCGCCTCCTGGCATGGGCCCTCACTTCAGCCCTCGAGGGAGATCACGAGACCGGAGTCGCTTCGGCCCTGGCGACGTCCCTGGACCGAACCCTAACCCTAGCTAAGGCTCTCTCCTCATGGGGACCCAATTCCAAGGTCGGACAGCATCACGCGCCTGGGGTCCAGAAGCGGTGCAGGCTGACTCGGCAAGGAACCTGGAAGCTCACCATGTCGTTTCCCAGGCCCGGCTGCAGCTCCCGAGAGGATTCCGGAGGCCTCCTCGACCAGGGGCTTATCGACGTGTGTGGCCTTGGCAGCCAAAGAGGGACCCTGACCGGCACCGTCCCTTGTGCCCTCAACTCAGCCCTTCGGGGAGACCACTGCCCTGCTGTGAGTTCGGCGCCTGGAACCTCCTGGGACCTAACCCTAACCCTAACCCTACCCCGAACCAGGACCCTCCACCGAAACCTAAGCCTGCCTCGACACCTAATCCTGCATTTGAGCCGCCTCCTGGCATGGGCCCTCACTTCAGCCCTCGAGGGAGATCACGAGACCGGAGTCGCTTCGGCCCTGGCGACGTCCCTGGACCGAACCCTAACCCTAGCTAAGGCTCTCTCCTCATGGGGACCCAATTCCAAGGTCGGACAGCATCACGCGCCTGGGGTCCAGAAGCGGTGCAGGCTGACTCGGCAAGGAACCTGGAAGCTCACCATGTCGTTTCCCAGGCCCGGCTGCAGCTCCCGAGAGGATTCCGGAGGCCTCCTCGACCAGGGGCTTATCGACGTGTGTGGCCTTGGCAGCCAAAGAGGGACCCTGACCGGCACCGTCCCTTGTGCCCTCAACTCAGCCCTTCGGGGAGACCACTGCCCTGCTGTGGGTTCGGCGCCTGGAACCTCCTGGGACCTAACCCTAACCCTAACCCTACCCCGAACCGTTACCCTCCACCGAAACCTAAGCCTGCCTCGATCCCTAATCCTGCATTTGAGCCGCCTTCTGGCATGGGCCCTCACTTCAGCCCTCGAGGGAGATCACGAGACCGGAGTCGCTTCGGCCCTGGCGACGTCCCTGGACCGAACCCTAACCCTAGCTAAGGCTCTCTCCTCATGGGGACCCAATTCCAAGGTCGGACAGCATCACGCGCCTGGGGTCCAGAAGCGGTGCAGGCTGACTCGGCAAGGAACCTGGAATCTCACCATGTCGTTTCCCAGGCCCGGCTGCAGCTCCCGAGAGGATTCCGGAGGCCTCCTCGACCAGGGGCTTATCGACGTGTGTGGCCTTGACAGCCAAAGAGGGACCCTGACCGGCACCGTCCCTTGTGCCCTCAACTCAGCCCTTCGGGGAGACCACTGCCCTGCTGTGGGTTCGGCGCCTGGAACCTCCTGGGACCTAACCCTAACCCTAACCCTACCCCGAACCGTTACCCTCCACCGAAACGTAAGCCTGCCTCGTTCCCTTATCCTGCATTTGAGCCGCCTTCTGGCATGGGCCCTCACTTCAGCCCTCGAGGGAGATCACGAGACCGGAGTCGCTTCGGCCCTGGCGTCGTCCCTGGACCGAACCCTAACCCTAGCTAAGGCTCTCTCCTCATGGGGACCCAATTCCAAGGTCGGACAGCATCACGCGCCTGGGGTCCAGAAGCGGTGCAGGCTGACTCGGCAAGGAATCTGGAATCTCACCATGTCGTTTCCCAGGCCCGGCTGCAGCTCCCGAGAGGATTCCGGAGGCCTCCTCGACCAGGGGCTTATCGACGTGTGTGGCCTTGGCAGCCAAAGAGGGACCCTGACCGGCACCGTCCCTTGTGCCCTCAACTCAGCCCTTCGGGGAGACCACTGCCCTGCTGTGGGTTCGGCGCCTGGAACCTCCTGGGACCTAACCCTAACCCTAACCCTACCCCGAACCGTTTCCCTCCACCGAAACCTAAGCCTGCCTCGATCCCTAATCCTGCATTTGAGCCGCCTTCTGGCATGGGCCCTCACTTCAGCCCTCGAGGGAGATCACGAGACCGGAGTCGCTTCGGCCCTGGCGACGTCCCTGGACCGAACCCTAACCCTAGCTAAGGCTCTCTCCTCATGGGGACCCAATTCCAAGGTCGGACAGCATCACGCGCCTGGGGTCCAGAAGCGGTGCAGGCTGACTCGGCAAGGAACCTGGAAGCTCACCATGTCGTTTCCCAGGCCCGGCTGCAGCTCCCGAGAGGATTCCGGAGGCCTCCTCGACCAGGGGCTTATCGACGTGTGTGGCCTTGGCAGCCAAAGAGGGATCCTGACCGGCACCGTCCCTTGTGCCCTCAACTCAGCCCTTCGGGGAGACCACTGCCCTGCTGTGGGTTCGGCGCCTGGAACCTCTTGGGACCTAACCCTAACCCTAACCCACCCCGAAACGGGACCCTCTACCGAAACCTAAGCCTGCCTCGACCCTAATCCTGCATTTGAGCCGCCTTCTGGCATGGGCCCTCACTTCAGCCCTCGAGGGAGATCACGAGACCGGAGTCGCTTCGGCCCTGGCGACGTCCCTGGACCGAACCCTAACCCTAGATAAGGCTCTCTCCTCATGGGGACCCAATTCCAAGGTCTGACAGCATCACGCGCCTGGGGTCCAGAAGCGGTGCAGGCTGACTCGGCAAGGAACCTGGAAGCTCACCATGTCGTTTCCCAGGCCCGGCTGCAGCTCCCGAGAGGATTCCGGAGGCCTCCTCGACCAGGGGCTTATCGACGTGTGTGGCCTTGGCAGCCAAAGAGTCATCCTGACCGACACCTTCCCTTGTGCCCTCAACTTAGCCCCTCGGGGAGACCACTGCCCTGCTGTGTGTTCGGCGCCTGGAAACTCATGGCCCTAACCCTAACCCTAACCCTACCCCAACCCGGGACCCTCCACCAAAACCTTGGCCTGCCTTGATCACTGACCCTGCAAGTGAGCCTCCTTCTGGCATGGGCTCTCACGTCAGCCTTAAACGAGATCACGAGACCGCTGTCGTTTCGAACCTGGCCATGTCCCTGGACCGAATTCTAACCCTATCTAACGCTCAGTCCCCATGGGGATCCAATTCCAACATCTGAAAACTCCACGTGCTTCGGGTCCAGAAGCGGTGCAGGCTCACATGGCATGGAACCTGGAAGCTCACCATGTCGTTTCCCAGGCCTCACTACAGCTGCCCTAGAGGATTCCAGAGGCTCCTCGTTCAGGGGCCGTTCGACGCGTGTGGCCTTGGCAGCCAAAGACGGATCCTGACTAGCACCGTCCCTTGTGCCCTCAACTCAGCCCTTCGGGGAGACCATCGTTTTGCTGTAGGTTCCGTGCCTGGAGCCTCCTGGGACGTAACCCTAACCTTAACGCTACTTCTAACCGGGTCCCTCCACAGTAATCTAAGCATGCCTCGAACCCTAACCCTGCACTTGAGCCGCCTTCTGGCATGGGCCCTCAATTATTCCTGAGGGAGGTCACGAGCCTGGAGTCGCTATGGGCCTGGCGATGTCCCTTTACCGAAACCTACCCCTAGCTTAGGCTCTCTCCCCATGGGGACCCAATCCCTACGTCTCACAACACCATACGCCTTGGGTCCTTATGGGTTGCATGGTCACCTGGTATGGTATCTGGAAGCTCACCATATCGTTTCCCATGCCTGTTGCAGCTGCCAGAGAGAATTCCTGAGTCTTCCCCGGCCAGGCGCTCATAGAGTCTGACCCTGCCCGGAACTCTCCCTTGTGCCCTGAACTCAGTCCTTCGGAGAGACCGCTGAAGTGTTCTGGCTTCAGCACCTGGGGCCTCCTGGGACGTAACCCCAACCCTACCCTTAACGAGACCCTCCTCCTAATCCTCAGCCGGACTTGAACCCTATCCCTTCATTTTAACCTCACCTTCACATGAGCCCTCACTTCATCTCTCGAGGGAGATCTCGAGACAGGAGTCACTTCGATCCTGGCTACGTCCCTGGTCCAAACACTAACCGTAGCTAAGGCTCTCTCCCCTTGTGGACCCAATCGCATGGTCTGGCAACGCCACGTGCCTGAGGTTCCAGAAGCGGGGCAGTGTCCCTCAGCATGGTGCCTGGAACCTCACAATGTCATTCTGCAGGCCCGGCTGCAGTTGTCTGAGAGAATTCCTGAGGCCTACCGGACCAGTGGCCCATAGATTTGCGTGGCCAGGAAGCCAAAGACTGAACCTTCCCGGCCCTCTCCCCTGTGCCCTCAACTTAGCCCATTCGGGTGACCACTGCCCTGCTATGGGTTCAGTACCTGGGGCCTCTTGGGTCCTAACCCAATCCCTACCCCTAACGGAAACCTCAACCGAATCCTAACCCGATCTTGAAACCTAATCAAACAATTGACCCCCACTGTCTCCTGGTCCCTTACTTCATTCTTCTAGCGAGATCACGAGACTGGAGTTGCTTTGGCCCTGGCAACGTCCTGGACCCAACCCTAACCCTAGCTCAGACTCTCTCCCAATGGGGATGTAAGCAACAAACCATAAATCGTCTATGAGAAAAATTGAAGAAACCCAAAGAAATGGAAAACATTCCATGCTCACGTATTAGAAGAACAAACATTTGGGGTGCCTGGGTGGCACAGTCGGTTAAGCGTCCGACTTCTACCAGGTCACGATCTCGCGATCCGTGATATCGAGCCCCACGTCAGGCTCTGGGCTGATGGCTCAGAGCCTGGAGCCTGTTTCCTATTCTGTGTCTCCCTCTCTCTCTGCCAATCCCCCGTTCATGCTCTGTCTCTGTCTGTCCCCCAAAAATAAATAAACGTTGAAAAAAAAAAAGAAGAACAAACATTGTTAAGATGTCAATACTACCAAAGCAATCGACACACTCAATGCAATCCCTATCAAAAAACACGAGCTTTCTCCACAGAGCTAGAACAAACAACCCTAAAATGTGTAAGGATCCAGAAAAGATACCAAAAACTAAAGTCATGTTGAAAGAGAAAACAAAGGTGGAAACATGACTATTTTGGATTTATGGTGTATTAGAAAGCTGCATTCATCAAGACAGTATGTACAGGCACAGAAACGGAGACAGACGTCAATGGAACAGAATATGGACCCCAGAAATATACCCTCAAACATAAGGTGAGTAATCTTTGTTAACACAGAAAGAATATCCAATGGAATAAGAGTCTCTTCAGCAAATGGTACTAGGAATACTGGACAGTGAGAATGATGAACCTGGACACTGTTCTTAAACGACACACACACACACACACACACACACACACACCTCAAAATGGATGAATTATCTAAATGTAAGTCAGGAACCATCAAACTCCTAGAGGAGATAACAGGCAATGTACCTCCTTGATCCTGGCCGCAGCAACTTCTCGCTTGTCATGTCTCCAGAAACAAGGGCAATAAAAACCACAATGAACTCTTGGGTCCTGAAGATAAAAAGCTTCTGCACAGCAGGGGACAAAATCAGCTAAACTAAAAGGCAACTGAATGAAATGGGAGAAGATATTTGCAGGTGACATATCAGATAAAGGGTTAGTATCCAAAATCTATAAAAACTGATCACACTCAACACCCAGAAACCAAATAATCCAGTGAAGAAATGGGCAAAAGACATGAAGAGACACCTTAAGAAAGATGACATCCAGATCGGTCACACATGAAAAGATGCTCAATCTCACTGGTCATCACTGAAATACAAATGAAACCCACAATGAGATATCCCCTCACACCTATCAGAATGGCTAAAATTAACATCTCTGGAAACGACAGATGTTGGCAAGGATGCAGGGAAAGGGAACCCTTTTGCAATGCTGGTGCGAATGCAAAGTGGTGTAGCCATTCTGGACAATAGTATGGAGATTCGTCACAAAAACAAAAAATAGAACTACACTAGGACCCAGCAATTGCACTACTACGTATTTATCCAAAAGATACACTAACGCTGACTCGAAGTGGCACGTGTACTCCAATATTTATAGCAGCATTCTCAACAATAGCTAAGTTATGCAAAGAGCCCAAATGACCACTGACAGATGAATGGATAAAGAAGATATGGTATATGCATACAATGGACTATCACTCTGTGATCAAAATGAATGAAATCTCGCTCTTTGCAACAACGGGGATGGAACCGGACTTTCTTAAGCTAAGCAAAATATGTCAGAGAACGACACACATCCTATGATTCCTCTCATCTGTCGAATTTAATAAAACTGATGAACATAGTGCAAGGAAAGCAAAAAGAAGATACACACAGAGAGGGAGTCAAATGATAAGAGACTGTTAAATAGAGGGAAGAATCTCAGGGTTCCTGGAGGGTTACTGAATAGGGGTATGGGGTAAATGGGTGATGGGCATTAGGGGTGGACCTTGGGATGAGTATTGGGTATATTTTGTACTTGATGGATCACTAAATTCTACTGCTGAAACTGTATTCCTCTATAAGGTAACTAACTTGGCCCTAAATTTTAAAAAGAAGAAATATTAAAAATAAGTAAAGAAATGTACCACCAGTCAAAAGAAAAGAATATTTAAGTCGGGCTCTTGAGTGGAAAGGAAAGACTAAAAGTGTTACAGACAAGAAAGGATCAGAGAAAACATCAAGAAACAATGACAAATCAACTAGTAGAATGGGACTAAATATATACCTAGCAATAATCACTCTGACTATAAATGGACTAAATGCTCCAATCCAAAGACATTGGATAGGGCGTCAGAATGGACAAAACAAACAAACAAACAAGCAAACAAAAAACAATGTCTATCTAGATGCTGCCTACAAAGCCTTATTTGGACTTAAGTCTCCTGCAGATTTCTTATTTTTTTTTTAATTTTTTTAATGTTTATTTATTTTTGAGACAGAGAGAGACCGAGCATGAACGGGGGAGGGTCAGAGAGAGGGAGACACAGAATCTGAAACAGGCTCCAGGCTCTGAGCTGTCAGCACAGAGCCCGACGCGGGGCTCGACCTCACGGACCACGAGATCATGACCTGAGCCGAAGTCGGCCCCTTAACCGAGTGAGCCACCCAGGCGCCCCAAGTCTCCTGCAGATTTGAAGTGAGGGAATGAAGAAATATTTATCATGCTAATAATGTCAAAAGAAAGCCAGTAGCCATACTTATATCAGGCAAAATAAACTTTAAAACCGAGACTCTATTTTGGTACCCTTTGGGTAAATACCTAATAGTGACATTGCATGCACCCAGTATTTATAGCAGAATTATCAACAGTAGCCCAACTATGGAGAAAGCCCAAGTGTCCATCAACTGATGAAGGGGTAAAGAAGATGTGTTGTGTGTATGTATACGTATGTATATGCATATGGACATACGTGTATGTTCATATATACATACATACGTATATACAATGAAATATAACTCAGCTTCAAGAAGAATGAAATCTTGCCATTTGCAACGATGTGGATGGAGCTCGAATGTATTATGCTACGTGAAATACGTCAATCAGAGAAAGACACATATATGATTTCACTCATGTGGAAGTTAAGAAACAAAACACATGAAAACTAAGGAAGGAGCCAGGAAAAGAGAAGCGTGGTAACAAACCACACGAGTCTCTTAATGTTAGAGAAAAAAAAAGTGAAAGTTGATGGAGGGAGATGGGTCAGCGCTGGGCTAGATGGAGGACGAGTATTAAGGAGAGCACTTGTTGTGATGAGCACTGGGTGTTGTATGTAAAGGATGAATCACCGAATTCTACTCCTAAACCCGAGAATGCACTGTATGTCAACTAAGACTTAAATTAAAATACATACATACATACATACATACATACATAAAGCTATAACAAGAGATGAAGACAGACACGATCTCATACTAAAGGGGACAGCCAAACAAGAAGATCCAATGATTGTAAATTTCGATGCACCCAACATGCGATCACCAAGTATACAAAACATTTAGCAACAACCGTAAAGGAACTCATTTATAATATGATGATGATAGTAGAGAACTTTAACACATCACTCACATCAATGGACAGAACCTATAAACAGAACGTCAACAAGGAAACAATGGCTTTGAATGACACACTGGACCAGAAGGGTTTAACAGATATATTCAGAACACTCCATACTAAAATGCCAGAGTACACATTCTTTTCAAGCATACCCGGGGCGTTCTCCAGAATTGATCACATTCTAGGTCACAAATCAGGCCTCAAGAGGTACCCAACGACAGAGATCAGACCAAGCATCTTTTCTAACCACAAAGCTAGGAAACTTGAAGTCAACCACAAAAAGCGGGTGGGGGGGGGAGGGCGGGAAGGCCACAAATAAAGGGAGGTTAAATAACATGCTTCTAAATGAATGGGTCAAACAGGAAATCAATGAGAAAATACACTGAAACAAATGAAAATGAAAATACACTGGTAAAACCCTTTGGAATGCGGCAAAAGCAGTCTATGATGGAAGTATATAGCAATACAAGCCTACCTTAAACAGCAAGAAAACTCTCAAAGAATCCTAACTTACACCTGAAGGAATGAGAAAAAGAGCAGCAGAAGGAAGGAAATAATAGAGTTTAGGGCAGAAATAAGGAATATAGAAACCAAAAAGACACTAGACCAAATCAATGAAACCAGGGGCTGGTTCATTGAATGCAGTAATCAACTTGAAAACCTCCTAGGCAGACTCTTCACAAAGAAGACAGAAAGGACTCAAATAAATGAAATCACAAATAAGAAAGGAGAGATGACAGTCAACACCACAAAAATACAATTAGAAGATAATATTATGAACATCTATATGCAACAAATTGGACACTCTGAGAAAAATGGACAACTTCCTAGAAACTCACACACTACCAAAACTGAAACAGGAAGATACCTAAAAGCTGAAAACAGAAAGATACCCCATCAGTAATTAAAAAAATCTCCCCCCAACACAAGAGTTCATGGCCAGATGGCTTCATGGATGAATTCTACCATCCATTCAAGGAAGAGGTAATAGGTATTCTCCTCGAATTATTACAAAATTAAAAAGGAAGGAAAACTTACAAATTCATCGTATGAGGCCATCATTGCCCTGATACCAAAACGAGATGAAGCCTCCACTAAAACCAAAAACTGCAGCGGCGCCTGTGTGGGTCGGTCGGTTTACTGTCCAACTCTTATATTTGGATGAGGACATTATCTTGCGGTACGTGGGTTCGAGTCCCACGTTGGGCCCTGCCATGACAGTGTGGGGCGTGGCCAGGATTCTCTCTCTCCCTGTCTCTCTGCCCCTCCCTCACTTTTATGTACACTATCTAAGGAAAGAAATAAGCATTTAAAAAGATGTTTAAAAAATTTTAAATAAAACTGCAGAGCAATAGCCTGATGACTATGTATGCCGAAATTCTCATTAAAATACCTTCAAATTAAAGTCAACAATACATTGATAGAATCATTTCCCATAATCAAGTGGGATATATTCCTGGGCTGCAAGTGTGGTTCCACATTCACATATCAATCAACATGATGCACCACAGTAATAGAAGAAAGCATAAGAACAATAGGATGCTTTCAACAGATGCAGGGAAACTATTTGATAAAATGTCACATCCATTCATGATAAAAACCCTCAGCAAAGTACATTGAGACTCAACCTACCTGCACATAATAAAGGTCGTCTATGAAAAACCCACAGCTCATCTCATCCTCAATGGGTAATAATTGAAAGTTTTTCTTCCAAAGTCAGGGACAAGCTAGGAATGACCCCTCTCACCACTGTTATCCCACATAGTACGGGAAACCCTAACCACAGCACTCAGACAACAAAAAGAAATAAGAGGCATCCAAATCGGCAAGGAAGAAGTAGCACTTTCGCTGTTTGGAACTGACATGATAGGTTCTATAAAAAGCATGAAAGGCTCCCTTAAAAATTGCTAGGATCGATATATGAATTCGACAAGTCACAGTCTACAGAAATCAAGGAAGATAGATGTATTGAATTTCTAACACAAATCATGAATTAACACAGAGAGAAAGTAAGAGATCAATCCCATTGACAGGCTCACAAATACCACAAGAAACCAGGAATAAACCTAACCAAAGAGGTGAAACACCTGTACTCTAAAGGCTATGAAACACTGATGAAATAAATGGAAGAGGACACAAAGAAATGGACATACATTTCATGTTCATGGATGGGAAGCACAAAATACTGTTAAAATGTCTACACTCCTCAAAGCAATCTACACATATAATGAAATGAAGTGTGATAGGGATATCACGTTAACAAAAACATTTGTCACAGAACAAGAACAAATAATCTCAACATGTGTATGGAATGACAAATGTCCCCAAACAGCCAACACAAACTTGTAGAAGAAAAGCAAAGCTGGAGACATCACAATTCCAGACTTTAGGTTATATTACAAAGCTATACTGATCAGAACAGTATGATCCGTATGTCCGTACTGAACAGTACTGACAAAACAACAACAAAAAGTAACAACAACAACAAACTCATATGCATAGATCAATAGCATGGACACCCAGAAATAAACTCACACCTCTATGGTCAATTCATTCTCAACAAAGCAGGAAAGAACATCCAATGGAAAAAAAAGATAGTCTTGGGACACATGGGTGGCCCAGTCAAGAAAGCGTGTGATGGTGGGTTCAGCTCAGGTCATGATCTCAGGGCAGTGCAGAGCATGCGTGGGATTCTCTCTCTCCATATCTCTCTGCCCCTCTTCTGCATGCTCGCTCTCTCTCTCTCTCTCTCTCAAAAATAAATACATAAATTTAAAAAAAGGCTCCTCAACATATGGTTTTGGAAAAACTGGACAGCAATCTGCAAAACAAAACAAAAACAACGGACCACTGTCTTACAACATACACAAAAATAAATCCAACATGGACAAAGACCTCTATGTGAAACCTGAAACCATAAAAATCCCAGAGGATAACACGGGTAGTATCTTACTTGACATTGCCTGTACAAACGTCTTTGTAGATCTATCTCTAGAGGTAAGGGAAACGCAAGCAAAAATAATGAGACTTTATAAAAATTAAAACCTTCCGTCACCAAGGAAATAATCAACAAAACGAAAACATCAACAGAATGATATTTGCAAATGACATCGGATAAAGGGTTAGTGTCCAAAATATATACAGTTATACAGCACCCAAAAAATGAGAAATCTGATTAAAAATGGGCAGAAGACACGAGTGGACATTTCCCGAAGGAAGACATATACATGGCCAAGAGACACATGAAAAAATGCTCAACAATACTGATCTTCAGGGAAATACAATTCGAAAGTACAATGAGAGAACACATCACATCTGTCCCAAAGGCTAAAATCAATGAAGGATGACACAGCAGGTGTTGCCATGGATGTGGGGAAAGAATAACCCTCTTGCACTGTGGGTAGGAATGCAAACTGCTGCAGCCACTCTGGAAAACCACATGGAGATGTCAAAAAACAAAACAAAACTAGAAATAGAAGTACCTTACAATCCAGCAACTTCACTACAAGGTATTTCCACAAAGAATACAAAATCTTCAAAGGGATACATGCACCGTGATGTTTACAGCAGCGTTTTCTACAAAAGCCAAATGACAGAAACTATCCAAGCACCCATCAACGGATGAATAAATTGAGATGTGGTCTATGGAATGTAATATGATTTAGCCGTAAAAACATGAAATCTTGCCATTTGCCACAAGGTGGATGGAGAGAGAGAATGTTATGCTGGGTGAAATAAGCCTGTCGGAGAAAGACAAATACCCAATGATTTCGCTAACACATGGCAAGAAAACAAAAGAAAGGGGCGGGGGGAGGAGACCAACGGACTCTTAACTAGGAAACAAACTGAGGAGTTCCACAGCGAGGTGAGGGAATGGGTGAAACAGCTGATGGGGATTAAGAAGTGCACCTGGGATGAGCACCGGGTGACGTGTGGAAGTGTTGCTCTATATTGGACACCTGAAACTACTATTACACTGTGTCTTCACTCAGTGGAATTTAAATTAAAAGATAACATAAGGTTACTGAGACTTACTTACTGGGTTTTCGGTAGTGTTCAATCACTTCACTAGGTTGGAAAAATAACCATGAAATTTTTAAAAAAGCATGTATGATATGTGGGACAGTTTGTGCCCTTACCTTGGCCTCTGGGTCCAGCAGGACTCGGAACATGGGTCCCAGCTCCTTCTTCTAGAAGGTCGTGAGACGAGCATTTCATGGATCCACGTCCTAATTGAATGCAGCTCCCGTGCTTCTGAATTTCTGTTAGGGTTTCTTCCCGGAAACAAGCCTGGATCTGGAACACACCATCGACTGCATCTATGAGGTGATGTCGTGGGACCCCGCAATCCACAAGTCCTTTAGTAAAATACGTCTTGTGCAAACACTGTCCGGGAAGGGGTGGAATGAAACACGGGAACAGCCCAGAAAATGCAAAGGCCTGTGCAGCTCAGCGACCAGCTTGACCAGGGAAGCCACCCGGCGCCCCCTCCTCAGCACTCAGTACAACAAGGCAGCTTCTCTCTGGCGACTCAGGAGATGCCAAGTTGCTGCTAAGCTCCCAAGGTCTCCCCTGGGGCGGGTGGCAGAACCTGCTGGAAATGCAGCTCTGCTCTCTGTACTCAGGCACCAGCAGAGGCCTGAGTCCTCTGAGAGCAATCAAAGCCCTTCCTGCTCTGAGGTGCCCTGGGTCAGAAAAGCAGATGGTGCGCCCTCTGCTGGCTATCACTGTCCAGCAGAGGAACCCGGCCCTCGGGGGTCTGTGGTGCTTGAGCTCTCTCTGCTGGCCACCATGGGAATTCCTTCAATGTGGAAGGCCCTGGTTGCTCAGCTGAGAGACCGAAGGTGCTCTGGGCAACTAAGCCTGTTCTCCTCGTTGGGAAGGTTTTAGTGACAGGGCCTGGGACACAAAATCTTTTCCTTCTCTTTCTTGTGAGTGAAGAATGAAACCGAATTTATTAACGTAACGACATCATTGGTAATGTTTTCAGCAATATTCACAGAAAAATAGACCACCGATTTACACATGCTGAACAAGAAGTAATTTTGTTTACCACCAAAATACTTAGGTTAGATAAAGAATGGACACCTTTGAGAGAGAGAGATACCGGCGTCCAGCGATGGAGTGAATGAGTCCTAGGGATACAAGGGACAGCCAATGGAATGGAGTCAATCCTGTAACAATATTGTTGCATGCTTTCACAGGATAGCTACACTTGTGGTTGAGTACAACATAATGTAGAGACAAATGGAATGACTACAATGTATGCCTAAAACTAACACAACGAATGTGTGAACAATATTTCAATTAAAAATAGACATCCTTTACACTATCTTTAATTTCTTCTTCTTTGCCACTAAACTATCCTTCCTGGGGCGCTTGGGTGGCTTAGTCGGTGAAGCGTCCGACTTTGAGTCAAGTCAGGATTTGGCAGTCCATGAGTTTGAGCCCTGCATCAGGCTCTGTCCTGAGAGCTCAGAGCCTCGAGCCTGCCTCATATTCGGTGTCTCCCACTCTATCCCCCTCCCCAGCTCGGGTTCTCTCAAAAAAAGAAACATTAAAAATGAAAAATCATTCCTCATTGAGAATCTGCGAATTTCCATTCATACCAGATTCTCTAGCATCACCTTCTTGGTGTTGAAAGCTTATCTGAAAAGTCACGAATAATATCCTTTTTTTTTAATTTCTTTTTCAACATTTTTATTTATTTCTGGGACAGAGAGAGACAGAGCATGAACGGGGGAGGGGCAGAGAGAGAGGGAGACACAGAGTCGGAAACAGGCTCCAGGCTCCGAGCCATCAGCCCAGAGCCTGACGCGGGGCTCGAACTCACGGACCGTGAGATCGTGACCTGGCTGAAGTCGGACGCTTAACCGACTGCGCCACCCAGGCGCCCCACGAATAATATTTTTGATGATACATTTGTGACAACGTCAGAATGCAACTTACAGGGAGCTACACATCAGTTGTGAATTTACAGTGTGTATCCTTGGCTAATATTTACACTGAAATGTGCTTTAGGGATACGGATGGATGAAATAATGTCCATCCGTCATATAGGTCAATTGCCTATAGGACTATTATGCCTTCAATTACTGATTGCCATCTCTTCAGAACTAAAAGAAAGCTGGGTCAAGAAAATGTCTTTGAATTTCATGTAAGAGAAGACTAGGGTGTTTGAAAGGGTCCACCTACCTTCTGGATTCCTCAGATTGGTTGTGGAGAGGAGGATAGCAACCTATGATTTGGATGCACACCGCTAGTCCCAGAGGGAGGATGTGTACCTTATTGTCAAATATATATATATATATATATATATATATATATATATATATATATATTACCAATATTACTAGTCCACCTCTGCCAGGTCCAAACTGCAGGACCTGGAGGCAACGCAATGCCTGATGCCTGGGTTCAGAACTTGAGGAAGGCAGGCTGGCGGGGGAGGGGGGAAATCCAACAGAGCCTGGGGCAGTGAGGGAGATGGCCCTGGGACACCTCCCCACAGGGCAGGCTATGGAGTTTACCTGCCAAAGAGCGGCACACTCTCCCTCAAGACATCCCTCTCCATGACAGAACGTGAGGCTGAACCTCACAATTCTAGAAGAAATGAGGGCTACCCATCTTTTCAATTCCAATGGCCTCTGCAGAACTTGGACCCAGGGATGTTGGAGTCTTGGGGCCATGGAACCCTGATTCCCATGATAGAAGCCCTTTCTGCCCCAGCACTCAGAGCCACTTCCTACATCCCCTCTCCCCTGGCCCATCTAACCGTGTCCACATACCCGGACCAGGTCTCTACTTTCCTTCTTGTACTTCCTCTTTGTCTCTGTTTCTCTCTAACCACATCTCTCTCTATTTCTTCCTTTCACTCTCTAGGGAGTGGTGTATTATACGGTGCTCAACTTTGTTCTTATACATGGGAATATCCAATTTTCCTAGCACCAGTTATTCAAAAGACTACTCTTCTCCACGGTGTATTATTGACTCCCTTGTCGAATACTAGGTGACTGTAATGCATGGGTTTAGTTTGGGCTCTCAATTTCTGTTCCATTGTCTTGTGTGTGTGCTTATGCCAGTGACATCATTGATTTCTTTGTGTTAGAATGACGCTTGAAATCAAGAAGGGGGATGCTTCCTGTTTTGTTCTGTCTTGCGTTGGCTACATGGGGTCTTTTTGTGGTTCCAAATAAATTTTAGGTTATGATTTTCTAATTGCATAAATATTGCATCGGAGTCTTGATAGAGATTGCACTGAATCTCTAGATGGCTTTGGGTAATATGGACATTGTATCTGTATTAATTCCTCCGAAAGTTGGACATGGGATGGCTTTTCACTGACTTGTGTGTTCTCCCCTTTCTTTCACCCAAATTGAATTTCTTCCATTCCTGCACACAGGTTTTATAGTTTTCTGTAGAGAGATTTTCATTTCCTTGGCTAACGGTATTGCTATAATTTTTATTGTTTTTTATGCTATAAATGGGATTGTTTTCTTTACTTCTTCTCAGATAATTGGGTTAGTGTATAGGAATGATACAGAATTTGATATGGTGACTTTATACTTTGGAACTTCACTGCATTTCTTGATTAGATATTAACAGGTTCTTTTACATTAAACTTTTTATTTCAGTCCTTTACCTAGTTAAAAAAAAAACAACATATTATTTGGGAATAGCTGACACACTATGTTACATTAGTTTCATATGAAAAACATAGTCATTGGCAAATGTATACATTCTGCTACGCTAACACAGGTGTAGCTGTCATCTGTCACCATGCATCCCTACTCCAGTACCATTCTCTATGTGCCCTATGCTATATCTTCTATCTGTGATTCATTCATTGCATAACCAGAAGCCTGCATCATCCAATCCCCTTCACATATCTAGGGCATCCTTGTCTTGTGCCTGATCTTAGCGGAAAATCGTTCACAATTTCACTACTGAGTATGACATTAGCTGTGGGCTTCACATACATGGCCTTCGTTATGTTGAGATCTGACCCTTCTACAAAGAATTTTAAAGAGATTTTTACCACAAATGGATACCAAAGTTTCTCAGAACGCTTGTTCTGTGTCTATTGACATCCTCACATGAGTTTCCTTTTTCCTTTTTAACATGTATTTATTTAGATCAGTTTAAACGTATTTATGTGTTTTTTTTGTACTCATTTTTCAAGTTTTTATTTAAATTCCAGTTGGTTAACATGCAGTGTAATGTTAGCTTCAGGTAAGGAATGTAGTCATCCATCACTTACATACAACACCCAGTGATCCTCACTACTAGTGCCCTCCATAGCCCATCACCCATTTAACCCATCCCCCTATGCCACCTCCCTGGCGACATCCCTGGACCGAACCCTAAGCCAAGCTATGGCTCTCCCCCATGGGGACCCAATTGCAACGTTTGACAACACCACGCGCCTGGGGTCCATAAGCGGTGCAGGCTGACTCGGCATGGAACCTGGAAGCTCACCATGTCGTTTCCCAGGCCCGGCTGCAGCTACTAAGAGGATTCTGGAGGCCTCCTCGACCAGGGGCAAATCGTCGTCTGTGGCCAAGGCAGCCAAAGACAGATCCTGCACGGAACCCTCCCTTGAGCCCTCAGTTCAGCCCTTTGGGGAGACCACTGCTCTGCTGAGGGTTCGGCGCCTGGAGACTGCGGGGACCTAACCCTAAACCTAACCCTACCCCGAACCGGGACCCTCCACCGAAAAATAAGCCTGCCTCGATACCTAACCCTGGAATTGAGCTGCCTTCTGGCATGGGCCCTCACTTCAGCCCTCGAGGGAGATCAGAAGACTGGAGTCGCTTTGGCACAGGCTACGTCCCTGGACCGAACTCTAACAGAGCTATGGCTCAGTCCCCATGGGGATCCAATTCCAACGTCTGAAAACACCACGGGACTGGGGTCCAGAAGTGGTGCAACCTGACTCCGCAAGGAACCTGGAAGCTCACCATGTCGTTTCCCAGGCCTGGCTGCAGCTGCGCGAGAGGATTCCGGAGGCCTCCTCGACCAGGGGCCGATCGACGTGTGTGGTCTTGGCAGCCAAAGACGTATCCTGACCGGCACAGTCCCTTGTGCACTAAACGCAGCCCTTCGCGGATACCACTGCCCTGCTGTGTGTTCGGCGCCTGGAGACTCCTGGGACCTAACATTAACCCTAACCCTACCCCGAACCGGGACTCTCCACCGAAACCTAACCCTGCCTCAATTCCTAACCCTGCAATTGAGCCGCCTTCTGACATGGGCCCTCACTTCAGCCCTCTAGGGGGATCACGACTGCAGTCGCTTCGACCCTGGCGACGTCCTTGGACCAAACTCTAACTCTAGCTCATGCTCAGTCCACATGGGGACCCAATTCCAACGTCTGACAACACCACCCGCCTGGGGTCCAGAAGCGATGCAGGCTGACTCGGCAAGGAAACAGGAAGCTCAACATGTCGTTTCCTGAGCCTGGCTACCGCTGTCCGAGAGGATTGCGGAGGCCTCCTCGATCAGGTGCCAATAGACCTGTGTGGCCTTGGCAGCCAAAGAAGTATCCTGACCGGCACCGTCCCTTGTGCCCTCAACTCAGCCCTTCGGAGAAACCACTGCCCTGCTGTGGGTTCGGAGCCTGGAACCTCTTGGGACCCCACCCTCACCCTAACCCTATCCCGAACAGGGACCCTCCACCGAAACCTAAGCCTGCGTCGATCCCTAATCCTGCATTTGAGCCGCCTTCTGGTATGGGCCCTCACTTCAGCCCTCGAGGGAGATCACGAGATAGGAGTCTCTTCGACCCTGGCAACTTCCCTGGTCCGAACCCTAACCCTAGCTAAGATTCTCTCCTCATGGGGACCCAATTCCAAGGTCTTACAGCATCACATGCCTGGGGTCCAGATCTGGTGCAGGCTGAATTGGCAAGGAACCTGGAAGCTCACCATGTCGTTTCCCAGGCCCGGCTGCAGCTTCTGAGAGGATTCCGGAGGCCTCTTCGACCAGGGGCTTATCGACATGTGTGGCCTTGGCAGCCAAAGAGGGATCCTGACCAGCACCGTCCCTCGTGCCCTCAACTCAGCCCTTTGGGGAGACCACTGCCCTGATGTGGGTTCGGCGCATGGAACCTCCAGGTACACAACCCTAACCCTAACCCTACGCCGATCCAGGACCCTCCACCGAAACCTAAGCCTTCCTCGACACCTAATCCTGCATTTGAGCCGCCTCCTGGCATGGGCCCTCACTTCAGCCCTCGAGGGAGATCACGGGACCGGAGTCGCCTGGGGTCCAGAAGCGGTGCAGGCTGACTCGGCAAGGAACCTGGAAGCTCACCATGTCGTCAGGCCCGGCTGCAGCTCCCGAGAGGATTCCGGAGGCCTCCTCGACCAGGGGCTTATCGACGTGTGTGGCCTTGTGTGCCCTCAACTCAGCCCTTCACCACTGCCGTTCGGCCCTGGCTTCGTCCCTGGACCGAACCCTAACCCTAGCTAAGGCTCTCTCCTCATGGGGACCCAATTCCAACGTCGGACAGCATCACGCGCCTGGGGTCCAGAAGCGGTGCAGGCTGACTCGGCAAGGAACCTGGAAGCTCACCATGTCGTTTCCCAGGCCCGGCTGCAGCTCCCGAGAGGATTCCGGAGGCCTCCTCGACCAGGGGCTTATCGAGTGTGTGGCCTTGGCAGCCAAAGAGGGATCCTGACCGGCACCGTCCCTTGTGCCCTCAACTCAGCCCTTCGGGGAGACCACTGCCCTGCTGTGGGTTCGGCGCCTGGAACCTCCTGGGACCTAACACTAACCCTAACCCTACCCCGAACCGTTACCCTCCACCGAAACCTAAGCCTGCCTCGTTCCCTTATCCTGCATTTGAGCCGCCTTCTGGCATGGGCCCTCACTTCAGCCCTCGAGGGAGATCACGAGACCGGAGTCGCTTCGGCCCTGGTGTCGTCCCTGGACCGAACCCTAACCCTAGCTAAGGCTCTCTCCTCATGGGGACCCAATTCCAAGGTCGGACAGCATCACGCGCCTGGGGAACAGAAGCGGTGCAGGCTGACTCGGCAAGGAACCTGGAAGCTCACCATGTCGTTTCCCAGGCCCGGCTGCAGCTCCCGAGAGGATTCCGGAGGCCTCCTCGACCAGGGGCTTATCGACGTGTGTGGCCTTGGCAGCCAAAGAGGGACGCTGACCGGCACCGTCCCTTGTGCCCTCAACTCAGCCCTTCGGGGAGACCACTGCCCTGCTGTGAGTTCAGCGCCTGGAACCTCCTGGGACCTAACCCTAACCCTAACCCTACCCCGAACCAGGACCCTCCACTGAAACCTAAGCCTGCCTCGACACCTAATCCTGCATTTGAGCCGCCTCCTGGCATGGGCCCTCACTTCAGCCCTCGAGGGAGATCACGAGACCGGAGTCGCTTCGGCCCTGGCGACGTCCCTGGACCGAACCCTAACCCTAGCTAAGGCTCTCTCCTCATGGGGACCCAATTCCAAGGTCGGACAGCATCACGCGCCTGGGGTCCAGAAGCGGTGCAGGCTGACTCGGCAAGGAACCTGGAAGCTCACCATGTCGTTTCCCAGGCCCGGCTGCAGCTCCCGAGAGGATTCCGGAGGCCTCCTCGACCAGGGGCTTATCGACGTGTGTGGTCTTGGCAGCCAAAGAGGGATCCTGACCGGCACCGTCCCTTGTGCCCTCAACTCAGCCCTTCGGGGAGACCACTGCCCTGCTGTGAGTTCGGCGCCTGGAACCTCCTGGGACCTAACCCTAACCCTAACCCTACCCCGAACCGTTACCCTCCACCGAAACCTAAGCCTGCCTCGTTCCCTTATCCTGCATTTGAGCCGCCTTCTGGCATGGGCCCTCACTTCAGCCCTCGAGGGAGATCACGAGACCGGAGTCGCTTCGGCCCTGGCAACATCCCTGGACCGAACCCTAACCCTAGCTAAGGCTCTCTCCTCATGGGGACCCAATTCCAAGGTCGGACAGCATCACGCGCCTGGGGTCCAGAAGCGGTGCAGGCTGACTCGCCAAGGAACCTGGAAGCTCACCATGTCGTTTCCCAGGCCCGGCTGCAGCTCCCGAGAGGATTCCGGAGGCCTCCTCGACCAGGGGCTTATCGACGTGTGTGGCCTTGGCAGCCAAAGAGGGATCCTGACCGGCACCGTCCCTTGTGCCCTCAACTCAGCCCTTCGGGGAGACCACTGCCCTGCTGTGGGTTCGGCGCCTGGAGACCTCCTGGGACCTAACCCTAACCCTAACCCTACCCCGAACCGTTACCCTCCACCGAAACCTAAGCCTGCCTCGACACCTAATCCTGCATTTGAGCCGCCTCCTGGCATGGGCCCTCACTTCAGCCCTCGAGGGAGATCACGAGACCGGAGTCGCTTCGGCCCTGGCGACGTCCCTGGACCGAACCCTAACCCTAGCTAAGGCTCTCTCCTCATGGGGACCCAATTCCAAGGTCGGACAGCATCACGCGCCTGGGGTCCAGAAGCGGTGCAGGCTGACTTGGCATGTAATCTGGAAGCTCACCATGTCGTTTCCCAGGCCCGGCTGCAGCTCCCGAGAGGATTCCGGAGGCCTCCTCGACCAGGGGCTTATCGACGTGTGTGGCCTTGGCAGCCAAAGAGGGATACTGACCGGCACCGTCCCTTGTGCCCTCAACTCAGCCCTTCGGGGAGACCACTGCCCTGCTGTGGATTCGGCGCCTGGAACCTCCTGGGACCTAACCCTAACCCTAACCCTACCCCGAACCGGGACCCTCCACCGAAACCTAAGCCTGCCTCGTTCCCTAATCCAGCATTTGAGCCGCCTTCTGGCATGGGCCCTCACTTCAGCCCTCGAGGGAGATCACGAGACCGGAGTCGCTTCGGCCCTGGCGACGTCCCTGGACCGAACCCTAACCCTAGCTAAGGCTCTCTCCTCATGGGGACCCAATTCCAAGGTCGGACAGCATCACGCGCCTGGGGTCCAGAAGCGGTGCAGGCTGACTCGGCAAGGAATCTGGAAGCTCACCATGTCGTTTCCCAGGCCCGGCTGCAGCTCCCGAGAGGATTCCGGAGGCCTCCTCGACCAGGGGCTTATCGACGTGTGTGGCCTTGGCAGCCAAAGAGGGATCCTGACCGGCACCGTCCCTTGTGCCCTCAACTCAGCCCTTCGGGGAGACCACTGCCCTGTTGTGGGTTCGGCGCCTGGAACCTCCTGGGACCTAACCCTAACCCTAACCCTACCCCGAACCAGGACCCTCCACCGAAACCTAAGCCTGCCTCGATCCCTAATCCTGCATTTGAGCCGCCTTCTGGCATGGGCCCTCACTTCAGCCCTCGAGGGAGATCACGAGACCGGAGTCGCTTCGGCCCTGGCGACGTCCCTGGACCGAACCCTAACCCTAGCTAAGGCTCTCTCCTCATGGGGACCCAATTCCAAGGTCGGACAGCATCACGCGCCTGGGGTCCAGAAGCGGTGCAGGCTGACTCGGCAAGGAACCTGGAATCTCACCATGTCGTTTCCCAGGCCCGGCTGCAGCTCCCGAGAGGATTCCGGAGGCCTCCTCGACCAGGGGCTTATCGACGTGTGTGGCCTTGGCAGCCAAAGAGGGACCCTGACCGGCACCGTCCCTTGTGCCCTCAACTCAGCCCTTCGGGGAGACCACTGCCCTGCTGTGGGTTCGGCGCCTGGAACCTCCTGGGACCTAACCCTAACCCTAACCCTACCCCGAACCATTACCCTCCACCGAAACCTAAGCCTGCCTCGTTCCCTTACCCTGCATTTGAGCCGCCTTCTGGCATGGGCCCTCACTTCAGCCCTCGAGGGAGATCACGAGACCGGAGTCGCTTCGGCCCTGGCGTCGTCCCTGGACCGAACCCTAACCCTAGCTAAGGCTCTCTCCTCATGGGGACCCAATTCCAAGGTCGGACAGCATCACGCGCCTGGGGTCCAGAAGCGGTGCAGGCTGACTCGGCAAGGAACCTGGAAGCTCACCATGTCGTTTCCCAGGCCCGGCTGCAGCTCCCGAGAGGATTCCGGAGGCCTCCTCGACCAGGGGCTTATCGACGTGTGTGGCCTTGGCAGCCAAAGAGGGACCCTGACCGGCACCGTCCCTTGTGCCCTCAACTCAGCCCTTCGGGGAGACCACTGCCCTGCTGTGGGTTCGGCGCCTGGAACCTCCTGGGACCTAACCCTAACCCTAACCCTACCCCGAACCGTTACCCTCCACCGAAACCTAAGCCTGCCTCGACACCTAATCCTGCATTTGAGCCGCCTTCTGGCATGGGCCCTCACTTCAGCCCTCGAGGGAGATCACGAGACCGGAGTCGCTTCGGCCCTGGCGACGTCCCTGGACCGAACCCTAACCCTAGCTAAGGCTCTCTCCTCATGGGGACCCAATTCCAAGGTCTGACAGCATCACGCGCCTGGGGTCCAGAAGCGGTGCAGGCTGACTCGGCAAGGAACCTGGAAGCTCACCATGTCGTTTCCCAGGCCCGGCTGCAGCTCCTGAGAGGATTCCGGAGGCCTCCTCGACCAGGGGCTTATCGACGTGTGTGGCCTTGGCAGCCAAAGAGGGATCCTGACCGGCACCGTCCCTTGTCCCCTCAACTCAGCCCTTCGTGGAGACCACTGCCCTGCTGTGGGTTCGGCGCCTGGAACCTCTTGGGACCTAACCCTAACCCTAACCCAACCCCGAACGGGACCCTCTACCGAAACCTAAGCCTGCCTCGATCCATAATCCTGCATTTGAGCCGCCTTCTGGCATGGGCCCTCACTTCAGCCCTCGAGGGAGATCACGAGACCAGAGTCGCTTCGGTCCTGGCGACGTCCCTGGACCGAACCCTAACCCTAACTAAGGCTCTCTCCTCATGGGGACCCAATTCCAAGGTCTTACAGCATCACGCGCCTGGGGTCCAGAAGCTGTGCAGGCTGACTCGGCAAGGAACCTGGAAGCTCACCATGTCGTTTCCCAGGCCCGGCTGCAGCTTGCGAGAGGATTCTGGAGGCCTCCTCCACCAGGGGTTTATCGACGTGTGTGGCCTTGGCAGCCAAAGAGTCATCCTGACCGACACCTTCCCTTGTGCCCTGAACTCAGCCCTTCGGGGAGACCACTGCCCTGCTGTGGGTTCGGCGCCTGGAAACTCCAGGCCCTAACCCTAACCCTAACCCTACCCCAACCCGGGACCCTCCACCGAAACCTAAGCCTGCCTCGTTCACTAATCCTGCAAGTGAGCCGCCTTCTGGCATGGGCTCTCACTTCAGCCTTCGAGGGAGATCACGAGACTGGAGTCGCTTTCGAACCTGGCCATGTCCCTGGACCGAACCCTAACCCTATCTAACGCTCTCTCCCCATGGGGATCCAATTCCAACGTCTGACAACTCCACGTGCCTGGGGTCCAGAAGCGGTGCAGGCTCACATGGCATGGAACCTGGAAGCTCACCATGTCGTTTCCCAGGCCTCACTACAGCTGCCCTAGAGGATTCCAGAGGCTCCTCGTTCAGGGGCCGTTCGACGCGTGTGGCCTTGGCAGCCAAAGACGGATCCTGACCAGCACCGTCCCTTGTGCCCTCAACTCAGCCCTTCGGGGAGACCATCGTATTTGCTGTGGGTTCCGTGCCTGGAGCCTCCTGGGACGTAACCCTAACCTTAACGCTACTTCTAACCGGGTCCCTCCACAGTAATCTAAGCATGCCTCGAACCCTAACCCTGCACTTGAGCCGCCTTCTGGCATGGGCCCTCAATTATTCCTGAGGGAGGTCACGAGCCTGGAGTCGCTATGGACCTGGCGATGTCCCTTTACCGAAACCTACCCCTAGCTTAGGCTCTCTCCCCATGGGGACCCAATCCCTACGTCTCACAACACCATACGCCTTGGGTCCTTATGGGTTGCATGGTCACCTGGTATGGTATCTGGAAGCTCACCATATCGTTTCCCATGCCTGTTGCAGCTGCCAGAGAGAATTCCTGAGTCTTCCCCGGCCAGGCGCTCATAGAGTCTGACCCTGCCCGGAACTCTCCCTTGTTCCCTGAACTCAGTCCTTCGGAGAGACCGCTGAAGTGTTCTGGCTTCAGCACCTGGGGCCTCCTGGGACGTAACCCCAACCCTACCCTTAACGAGACCCTCCTCCTAATCCTCAGCCGGACTTGAACCCTATCCCTTCATTTTAACCTCACCTTCACATGAGCCCTCACTTCATCTCTCGAGGGAGATCTCGAGACAGGAGTCACTTCGATCCTGGCTACGTCCCTGGTCCAAACACTAACCGTAGCTAAGGCTCTCTCCCCTTGTGGACCCAATCGCATGGTCTGGCAACACCACGTGCCTGAGGTTCCAGAAGCGGGGCAGTGTCCCTCAGCATGGTGCCTGGAACCTCACAATGTCATTCTGCAGGCCCGGCTGCAGTTGTCTGAGAGAATTCCTGAGGCCTACCGGACCAGTGGCCCATAGATTTGCGTGGCCAGGAAGCCAAAGACTGAACCTTCCCGGCCCTCTCCCCTGTGCCCTCAACTTAGCCCATTCGGGTGACCACTGCCCTGCTGTGGGCTCAGTACCTGGGGCCTCTTGGGTCCTAACCCAATCCCTACCCCTAACGGAAACCTCAACCGAATCCTAACCCGATCTTGAAACCTAATCAAACAATTGACCCCCACTGTCTCCTGGTCCCTTACTTCATTCTTCTAGCGAGATCACGAGACTGGAGTTGCTTTGGCCCTGGCAACGTCCTGGACCCAACCCTAACCCTAGCTCAGACTCTCTCCCAATGGGGATGTAAGCAACAAACCATAAATCGTCTATGAGAAAAATTGAAGAAACCCAAAGAAATGGAAAACATTCCATGCTCACGTATTAGAAGAACAAACATTTGGGGTGCCTGGGTGGCACAGTCGGTTAAGCGTCCGACTTCTACCAGGTCACGATCTCGCGATCCGTGATATCGAGCCCCACGTCAGGCTCTGGGCTGATGGCTCAGAGCCTGGAGCCTGTTTCCTATTCTGTGTCTCCCTCTCTCTCTGCCAATCCCCCGTTCATGCTCTGTCTCTGTCTGTCCCCCAAAAATAAATAAACGTTGAAAAAAAAAAAGAAGAACAAACATTGTTAAGATGTCAATACTACCAAAGCAATCGACACACTCAATGCAATCCCTATCAAAAAACACGAGCTTTCTCCACAGAGCTAGAACAAACAACCCTAAAATGTGTAAGGATCCAGAAAAGATACCAAAAACTAAAGTCATGTTGAAAGAGAAAACAAAGGTGGAAACATGACTATTTTGGATTTATGGTGTATTAGAAAGCTGCATTCATCAAGACAGTATGTACAGGCACAGAAACGGAGACAGACGTCAATGGAACAGAATATGGAACCCAGAAATATACCCTCAAACATAATATGAATAATCTTTGTTAACACAGAAATAATATCCAATGGAATAAGAGTCTCTTCAGCAAATGGTACTCGGAATACTGGACAGTGAGAATGATGAACCTGGACACTGTTCTTAAACGACACACACACACACACACACACACACACACACCTCAAAATGGATGAATTATCTAAATGTAAGTCAGGAACCATCAAACTCCTAGAGGAGATAACAGGCAATGTACCTCCTTGATCCTGGCCGCAGCAACTTCTCGCTTGTCATGTCTCCAGAAACAAGGGCAATAAAAACCACAATGAACTATTGGGTCCTGAAGATAAAAAGCTTCTGCACAGCAGGGGACAAAATCAGCTAAACTAAAAGGCAACTGAATGAAATGGGAGAAGATATTTGCAGGTGACATATCAGATAAAGGGTTAGTATCCAAAATCTATAAAAACTGATCACACTCAACACCCAGAAACCAAATAATCCAGTGAAGAAATGGGCAAAAGACATGAAGAGACACCTTAAGAAAGATGACATCCAGATCGGTCACACATGAAAAGATGCTCAATCTCACTGGTCATCACTGAAATACAAATGAAACCCACAATGAGATATCCCCTCACACCTATCAGAATGGCTAAAATTAACATCTCCTGAAATGACAGATGTTGGCAAGGATGCAGGGAAAGGGAACCCTTTTGCAATGCTGGTGCGAATGCAAAGTGGTGTAGCCATTCTGGACAATAGTATGGAGATTCGTCACAAAAACAAAAAATAGAACTACACTAGGACCCAGCAATTGCACTACTACGTATTTATCCAAAAGATACACTAACGCTGACTCGAAGTGGCACGTGTACTCCAATATTTATAGCAGCATTCTCAACAATAGCTAAGTTATGCAAAGAGCCCAAATGACCACTGACAGATGAATGGATAAAGAAGATATGGTATATGCATACAATGGACTATCACTCGGCGACCAAAAAGAATGAAATCTCGCTCTTTGCAACAACGGGGATGGAACCGGACTTTCTTAAGCTAAGCAAAATATGTCAGAGAACGACACACATCCTATGATTTCTCTCATCTGTCGAATTTAATAAAACTGATGAACATAGTGCAAGGAAAGCAAAAATAAGATACATACAGAGAGGGAGTCAAATGATAAGAGACTGTTAAATAGAGGGAAGAATCTCAGGGTTCCTGGAGGGTTACTGAATAGGGGTATGGGCTAAACGGGTGATGGGCATTAGGGGTGGACCTTGGGATGAGTATTGGGTATATTTTGTACTTGATGGATCACTAAATTCTACTGCTGAAACTGTATTCCTCTAGAAGGTAACTAACTTGGGCTTCAATTTTAAAAAGAAGAAATATTAAAAATAAGTAAAGAAATGTACCACCAGTCAAAAGAAAAGAATATTTAAGTCGGGCTCTTGAGTGGAAAGGAAAGACTAAAAGTGTTACAGACAAGAAAGGATCAGAGAAAACATCAAGAAACAATGACAAATCAACTAGTAGAATGGGACTAAATATATACCTAGCAATAATCACTCTGACTATAAATGGACTAAATGCTCCAATCCAAAGACATTGGATAGGGCGTCAGAATGGACAAAACAAACAAACAAACAAGCAAACAAAAAACAATGTCTATCTAGATGCTGCCTACAAAGCCTTATTTGGACTTAAGTCTCCTGCAGATTTCTTATTTTTTTTTAATTTTTTTAATGTTTATTTATTTTTGAGACAGAGAGAGACCGAGCATGAACGGGGGAGGGTCAGAGAGAGGGAGACACAGAATCTGAAACAGGCTCCAGGCTCTGAGCTGTCAGCACAGAGCCCGACGCGGGGCTCGACCTCACGGACCACGAGATCATGACCTGAGCCGAAGTCGGCCCCTTAACCGAGTGAGCCACCCAGGCGCCCCAAGTCTCCTGCAGATTTGAAGTGAGGGAATGAAGAAATATTTATCATGCCAATAATGTCAAAAGAAAGCCAGTAGCCATACTTATATCAGGCAAAATAAACTTTAAAACCGAGACTCTATTTTGGTACCCTTTGGGTAAATACCTAATAGTGACATTGCATGCACCCAGTATTTATAGCAGAATTATCAACAGTAGCCCAACTATGGAGAAAGCCCAAGTATCCATCAACTGATGAAGGTGTAAAGAAGTTGTGGTGTGTGTATGTATACGTATGTATATGCATATGGACATACGTGTATGTTCATATATACATACATACGTATATACAATGAAATATAACTCAGCTTCAAGAAGAATGAAATCTTGCCATTTGCAACGATGTGGATGGAGCTCGAATGTATTATGCTACGTGAAATACGTCAATCAGAGAAAGACACATATATGATTTCACTCATGTGGAAGTTAAGAAACAAAACACATGAAAACTAAGGAAGGAGGGGCGCCTGGGTGGCGCAGTCGGTTAAGCGTCCGACTTCAGCCAGGTCACGATCTCGCGGTCCGTGAGTTCGAGCCCCGCGTCGGGCTCTGGGCTGATGGCTCGGAGCCTGGAGACTGTTTCTGATTCTGTGTCTCCCTCTCTCTCTGCCCCTGCCCCGTTCGTGCTCGGTCTCTCTCTGTCCCCAAAATAAATAAAAAAATAAAAAATTAAAAAAAAAAAAAGAAAAAGAAAACTAAGGAAGGAGCCAGGAAAAGAGAAGCGTGGTAACAAACCACATGAGTCTCTTAATGTTAGAGAAAAAAAAAGTGAAAGTTGATGGAGGGAGATGGGTCAGCGCTGGGCTAGATGGAGGACGAGTATTAAGGAGAGCACTTGTTGTGATGAGCACTGGGTGTTGTATGTAAAGGATGAATCACCGAATTCTACTCCTAAACCCGAGAATGCACTGTATGTCAACTAAGACTTAAATTAAAATACATACATACATACATACATACATACATAAAGCTATAACAAGAGATGAAGACAGACACGATCTCATACTAAAGGGGACAGCCAAACAAGAAGATCCAATGATTGTAAATTTCGATGCACCCAACATGCGATCACCAAGTATACAAAACATTTAGCAACAACCGTAAAGGAACTCATTTATAATATGATGATGATAGTAGAGAACTTTAACACATCACTCACATCAATGGACAGAACCTATAAACAGAACGTCAACAAGGAAACAATGGCTTTGAATGACACACTGGACCAGAAGGGTTTAACAGATATATTCAGAACACTCCATACTAAAATGCCAGAGTACACATTCTTTTCAAGCATACCCGGGGCGTTCTCCAGAATTGATCACATTCTAGGTCACAAATCAGGCCTCAAGAGGTACCCAACGACAGAGATCAGACCAAGCATCTTTTCTAACCACAAAGCTAGGAAACTTGAAGTCAACCACAAAAAGAGGGCGGGGGGGGGAGGGCGGGAAGGCCACAAATAAAGGGAGGTTAAATAACATGCTTCTAAATGAATGGGTCAAACAGGAAATCAATGAGAAAATACACTGAAACAAATGAAAATGAAAATACACTGGTAAAACCCTTTGGAATGCGGCAAAAGCAGTCTATGATGGAAGTATATAGCAATACAAGCCTACCTTAAACAGCAAGAAAACTCTCAAAGAATCCTAACTTACACCTGAAGGAATGAGAAAAAGAGCAGCAGAAGGAAGGAAATAATAGAGTTTAGGGCAGAAATAAGGAATATAGAAACCAAAAAGACACTAGACCAAATCAATGAAACCAGGGGCTGGTTCATTGAATGCAGTAATCAACTTGAAAACCTCCTAGGCAGACTCTTCACAAAGAAGACAGAAAGGACTCAAATAAATGAAATCACAAATAAGAAAGGAGAAGTGACAGTCAACACCACAAAAATACAATTAGAAGATAATATTATGAACATCTATATGCAACAAATTGGACACTCTGAGAAAAATGGACAACTTCCTAGAAACACACACACTACCAAAACTGAAACAGGAAGATACCTAAAAGCTGAAAACAGAAAGATACCCCATCAGTAATTAAAAAAATCTCCCCCCAACACAAGAGTTCATGGCCAGATGGCTTCATGGATGAATTCTACCATCCATTCAAGGAAGAGGTAATAGGTATTCTCCTCGAATTATTACAAAATTAAAAAGGAAGGAAAACTTACAAATTCATCGTATGAGGCCATCATTACCCTGATACCAAAACGAGATGAAGCCTCCACTAAAACCAAAAACTGCAGCGGCGCCTGTGTGGGTCGGTCGGTTTACTGTCCAACTCTTAATTTTGGATGAGGACATTATCTTGCGGTACGTGGGTTCGAGTCCCACGTTGGGCCCTGCCATGACAGTGTGGGGCGTGGCCAGGATTCTCTCTCTCCCTGTCTCTCTGCCCCTCCCTCACTTTTATGTACACTATCTAAGGAAAGAAATAAGCATTTAAAAAGATGTTTAAAAAATTTTAAATAAAACTGCAGAGCAATAGCCTGATGACTATGTATGCCGAAATTCTCATTAAAATACCTTCAAATTAAAGTCAACAATACATTGATAGAATCATTTCCCATAATCAAGTGGGATATATTCCTGGGCTGCAAGTGTGGTTCCACATTCACATATCAATCAACATGATGCACCACAGTAATAGAAGAAAGCATAAGAACAATAGGATGCTTTCAACAGATGCAGGGAAACTATTTGATAAAATGTCACATCCATTCATGATAAAAACCCTCAGCAAAGTACATTGAGACTCAACCTACCTGCACATAATAAAGGTCGTCTATGAAAAACCCACAGCTCATCTCATCCTCAATGGGTAAGAATTGAAAGTTTTTCTTCCAAAGTCAGGGACAAGCTAGGAATGACCCCTCTCACCACTGTTATCCCACATAGTACGGGAAACCCTAACCACAGCACTCAGACAACAAAAAGAAATAAGAGGCATCCAAATCGGCAAGGAAGAAGTAGCACTTTCGCTGTTTGGAACTGACATGATAGGTTCTATAAAAAGCATGAAAGGCTCCCTTAAAAATTGCTAGGATCGATATATGAATTCGACAAGTCACAATCTACAGAAATCAAGGAAGATAGATGTATTGAATTTCCTTTTAAAAAAAAATTTTTTTTCAACATTTATTTATTTTTGGGACAGAGAGAGACAGAGCATGAACGGGGGAGGGGCAGAGAGAGAGGGAGACACAGAATCGGAAACTGGCTCCAGGCTCCAAGCCATCAGCCCAGAGCCTGACGTGGTGCTCGAACTCCTGGACCGCGAGATCGTGACCTGGCTGAAGTCGGACGCTTAACCGACTGCGCCACCCAGGCGCCCCATTGAATTTCTAACACAAATCATGAATTAACACAGAGAGAAAGTAAGGGATCAATCCCATTGACAGGCTCACAAATACCACAAGAAACCAGGAATAAACCTAACCAAAGAGGTGAAACACCTGTACTCTAAAGGCTATGAAACACTGATGAAATAAATGGAAGAGGACACAAAGAAATGGACATACATTTCATGTTCATGGATGGGAAGCACAAAATACTGTTAAAATGTCTACACTCCTCAAAGCAATCTACACATATAATGAAATGAAGTGTGATAGGGATATCACACTCACAAAAACATTTGTCACAGAACAAGAACAAATAATCTCAACATGTGTATGGAATGACAAATGTCCCCAAACAGCCAACACAAACTTGTAGAAGAAAAGCAAAGCTGGAGACATCACAATTCCAGACTTTAGGTTATATTACAAAGCTATACTGATCAGAACAGTATGATCAGTATGTCCGTACTGAACAGTACTGACAAAACAACAACAAAAAGTAACAACAACAACAAACTCATATGCATAGATCAATAGCATGGACACCCAGAAATAAACTCACACCTCTATGGTCAATTCATTCTCAACAAAGCAGGAAAGAACATCCAATGGAAAAACAAGATAGTCTTGGGACACATGGGTGGCCCAGTCACGAAAGCGTGTGATGGTGGGTTCAGCTCAGGTCATGATCTCAGGGCAGTGCAGAGCATGCGTGGGATTCTCTCTCTCCATATCTCTCTGCCCCTCTTCTGCATGCTCGCTCTCTCTCTCTCTCTCTCAAAAATAAATACATAAATTTAAAAAAAGGCTCCTCAACATATGGTTTTGGAAAAACTGGACAGCAATCTGCAAAACAAAACAAAAACAACGGACCACTGTCTTACAACATACACAAAAATAAATCCAACATGGACAAAGACCTCTATGTGAAACCTGAAACCATAAAAATCCCAGAGGATAACACGGGTAGTATCTTACTTGACATTGCCTGTACAAACGTCTTTGTAGATCTATCTCTAGAGGTAAGGGAAACGCAAGCAAAAATAATGAGACTTTATAAAAATTAAAACCTTCCGTCACCAAGGAAATAATCAACAAAACGAAAACATCAACAGAATGATATCTGCAAATGACATCGGATAAAGGGTTAGTGTCCAAAATATATACAGTTATACAGCACCCAAAAAATGAGAAATCTGATTAAAAATGGGCAGAAGACACGAGTGGACATTTCCCGAAGGAAGACATATACATGGCCAAGAGACACATGAAAAAATGCTCAACAATACTGATCTTCAGGGAAATACAATTCGAAAGTACAATGAGAGAACACATCACATCTGTCCCAAAGGCTAAAATCAATGAAGGATGACACAGCAGGTGTTGCCAAGGATGTGGGGAAAGAATAACCCTCTTGCACTGTGGGTAGGAATGCAAACTGCTGCAGCCACTCTGGAAAACCACATGGAGATGTCAAAAAACAAAACAAAACTAGAAATAGAAGTACCTTACAATCCAGCAACTTCACTACAAGGTATTTCCACAAAGAATACAAAATCTTCAAAGGGATACATGCACCGTGATGTTTACAGCAGCGTTTTCTACAAAAGCCAAATGACAGAAACTATCCAAGCACCCATCAACGGATGAATAAATTGAGATGTGGTCTATGGAATGTAATATGATTTAGCCGTAAAAACGTGAAATCTTGCCATTTGCCACAAGGTGGATGGAGAGAGAGAATGTTATGCTGGGTGAAATAAGCCTGTCGGAGAAAGACAAATACCCAATGATTTCGCTAACACATGGCAAGAAAACAAAAGAAAGGGGCGGGGGGAGGAGACCAACGGACTCTTAACTAGGAAACAAACTGAGGAGTTCCACAGCGAGGTGAGGGAATGGGTGAAACAGCTGATGGGGATTAAGAAGTGCACCTGGGATGAGCACCGGGTGACGTGTGGAAGTGTTGCTCTATATTGGACACCTGAAACTACTATTACACTGTGTCTTCACTCAGTGGAATTTAAATTAAAAGATAACATAAGGTTACTGAGACTTACTTACTGGGTTTTCGGTAGTGTTCAATCACTTCACTAGGTTGGAAAAATAACCATGAAATTTTTAAAAAAGCATGTATGATATGTGGGACAGTTTGTGCCCTTACCTTGGCCTCTGGGTCCAGCAGGACTCGGAACATGGGTCCCAGCTCCTTCTTCTAGAAGGTCGTGAGACGAGCATTTCATGGATCCACGTCCTAATTGAATGCAGCTCCCGTGCTTCTGAATTTCTGTTAGGGTTCCTTCCCGGAAACAAGCCTGGATCTGGAACACACCATCGACTGCATCTATGAGGTGATGTCGTGGGACCCCGCAATCCACAAGTCCTTTAGTAAAATACGTCTTGTGCAAACACTGTCCGGGAAGGGGTGGAATGAAACACGGGAACAGCCCAGAAAATGCAAAGGCCTGTGCAGCTCAGCGACCAGCTTGACCAGGGAAGCCACCCGGCGCCCCCTCCTCAGCACTCAGTACAACAAGGCAGCTTCTCTCTGGCGACTCAGGAGATGCCAAGTTGCTGCTAAGCTCCCAAGGTCTCCCCTGGGGCGGGTGGCAGAACCTGCTGGAAATGCAGCTCTGCTCTCTGTACTCAGGCACCAGCAGAGGCCTGAGTCCTCTGAGAGCAATCAAAGCCCTTCCTGCTCTGAGGTGCCCTGGGTCAGAAAAGCAGATGGTGCGCCCTCTGCTGGCTATCACTGCCCAGCAGAGGAACCCGGCCCTCGGGGGTCTGTGGTGCTTGAGCTCTCTCTGCTGGCCACCATGGGAATTCCTTCAATGTGGAAGGCCCTGGTTGCTCAGCTGAGAGACCGAAGGTGCTCTGGGCAACTAAGCCTGTTCTCCTCGTTGGGAAGGTTTTAGTGACAGGGCCTGGGACACAAAATCTTTTCCTTCTCTTTCTTGTGAGTGAAGAATGAAACCGAATTTATTAACGTAACGACATCATTGGTAATGTTTTAAGCAATATTCACAGAAAAATAGACCACCGATTTACACATGCTGAACAAGAAGTAATTTTGTTTACCACCAAAATACTTAGGTTAGATAAAGAATGGACACCTTTGAGAGAGAGAGATACCGGCGTCCAGCGATGGAGTGAATGAGTCCTAGGGATACAAGGGACAGCCAATGGAATGGAGTCAATCCTGTAACAATATTGTTGCATGCTTTCACAGGATAGCTACACTTGTGGTTGAGTACAACATAATGTAGAGACAAATGGAATGACTACAATGTATGCCTAAAACTAACACAACGAATGTGTGAACAATATTTCAATTAAAAATAGACATCCTTTACACTATCTTTAATTTCTTCTTCTTTGCCACTAAACTATCCTTCCTGGGGCGCTTGGGTGGCTTAGTCGGTGAAGCGTCCGACTTTGAGTCAAGTCAGGATTTGGCAGTCCATGAGTTTGAGCCCTGCATCAGGCTCTGTCCTGAGAGCTCAGAGCCTCGAGCCTGCCTCATATTCGGTGTCTCCCACTCTATCCCCCTCCCCAGCTCGGGTTCTCTCAAAAAAAGAAACATTAAAAATGAAAAATCATTCCTCATTGAGAATCTGCGAATTTCCATTCATACCAGATTCTCTAGCATCACCTTCTTGGTGTTGAAAGCTTATCTGAAAAGTCACGAATAATATCCTTTTTTTTTAATTTCTTTTTCAACATTTTTATTTATTTCTGGGACAGAGAGAGACAGAGCATGAACGGGGGAGGGGCAGAGAGAGAGGGAGACACAGAGTCGGAAACAGGCTCCAGGCTCCGAGCCATCAGCCCAGAGCCTGACGCGGGGCTCGAACTCACGGACCGTGAGATCGTGACCTGGCTGAAGTCGGACGCTTAACCGACTGCGCCACCCAGGCGCCCCACGAATAATATTTTTGATGATACATTTGTGACAACGTCAGAATGCAACTTACAGGGAGCTACACATCAGTTGTGAATTTACAGTGTGTATCCTTGGCTAATATTTACACTGAAATGTGCTTTAGGGATACGGATGGATGAAATAATGTCCATCCGTCATATAGGTCAATTGCCTATAGGACTATTATGCCTTCAATGAGTAATTGCCATCTCTTCAGAACTAAAAGAAAGCTGGGTCAAGAAAATGTCTTTGAATTTCATGTAAGAGAAGACTAGGGTGTTTGAAAGGGTCCACCTACCTTCTGGATTCCTCAGATTGGTTGTGGAGAGGAGGATAGCAACCTATGATTTGGATGCACACCGCTAGTCCCAGAGGGAGGATGTGTACCTTATTGTCAAATATAGATATATATATATTTTACCAATATTACTAGTCCACCTCTGCCAGGTCCAAACTGCAGGACCTGGAGGCAACGCAATGCCTGATGCCTGGGTTCAGAACTTGAGGAAGGCAGGCTGGCGGGGGAGGGGGGAAATCCAACAGAGCCTGGGGCAGTGAGGGAGATGGCCCTGGGACACCTCCCCACAGGGCAGGCTATGGAGTTTACCTGCCAAAGAGCGGCACACTCTCCCTCAAGACATCCCTCTCCATGACAGAACGTGAGGCTGAACCTCACAATTCTAGAAGAAATGAGGGCTACCCATCTTTTCAATTCCAATGGCCTCTGCAGAACTTGGACCCAGGGATGTTGGAGTCTTGGGGCCATGGAACCCTGATTCCCATGATAGAAGCCCTTTCTGCCCCAGCACTCAGAGCCACTTCCTACATCCCCTCTCCCCTGGCCCATCTAACCGTGTCCACATACCCGGACCAGGTCTCTACTTTCCTTCTTGTACTTCCTCTTTGTCTCTGTTTCTCTCTAACCACATCTCTCTCTATTTCTTCCTTTCACTCTCTAGGGAGTGGTGTATTATACGGTGCTCAACTTTGTTCTTATACATGGGAATATCCAATTTTCCTAGCACCAGTTATTCAAAAGACTACTCTTCTCCACGGTGTATTATTGACTCCCTTGTCGAATACTAGGTGACTGTAATGCATGGGTTTAGTTTGGGCTCTCAATTTCTGTTCCATTGTCTTGTGTGTGTGCTTATGCCAGTGACATCATTGATTTCTTTGTGTTAGAATGACGCTTGAAATCAAGAAGGGGGATGCTTCCTGTTTTGTTCTGTCTTGCGTTGGCTACATGGGGTCTTTTTGTGGTTCCAAATAAATTTTAGGTTATGATTTTCTAATTGCATAAATATTGCATCAGAGTCTTGATAGAGATTGCACTGAATCTCTAGATGGCTTTGGGTAATATGGACATTGTATCTGTATTAATTCCTCCGAAAGTTGGACATGGGATGGCTTTTCACTGACTTGTGTGTTCTCCCCTTTCTTTCACCCAAATTGAATTTCTTCCATTCCTGCACACAGGTTTTATAGTTTTCTGTAGAGAGATTTTCATTTCCTTGGCTAACGGTATTGCTATAATTTTTATTGTTTTTTATGCTATAAATGGGATTGTTTTCTTTACTTCTTCTCAGATAATTGGGTTAGTGTATAGGAATGATACAGAATTTGATATGGTGACTTTATACTTTGGAACTTCACTGCATTTCTTGATTAGATATTAACAGGTTCTTTTACATTAAACTTTTTATTTCAGTCCTTTACCTAGTTAAAAAAAAAACAACATATTATTTGGGAATAGCTGACACACTATGTTACATTAGTTTCATATGAAAAACATAGTCATTGGCAAATGTATACATTCTGCTACGCTAACACAGGTGTAGCTATCATCTGTCACCATGCATCCCTACTCCAGTACCATTCTCTATGTGCCCTATGCTATATCTTCTATCTGTGATTCATTCATTGCATAACCAGAAGCCTGCATCATCCAATCCCCTTCACATATCTAGGGCATCCTTGTCTTGTGCCTGATCTTAGCGGAAAATCGTTCACAATTTCACTACTGAGTATGACATTAGCTGTGGGCTTCACATACATGGCCTTCGTTATGTTGAGATCTGACCCTTCTACAAAGAATTTTAAAGAGATTTTTACCACAAATGGATACCAAAGTTTCTCAGAACGCTTGTTCTGTGTCTATTGACATCCTCACATGAGTTTCCTTTTTCCTTTTTAACATGTATTTATTTAGATCAGTTTAAACGTATTTATGTGTTTTTTTTGTACTCATTTTTCAAGTTTTTATTTAAATTCCAGTTGGTTAACATGCAGTGTAATGTTAGCTTCAGGTAAGGAATGTAGTCATCCATCACTTACATACAACACCCAGTGATCCTCACTACTAGTGCCCTCCATAGCCCATCACCCATTTAACCCATCCCCCTATGCCACCTCCCTGGCGACATCCCTGGACCGAACCCTAAGCCAAGCTATGGCTCTCCCCCATGGGGACCCAATTGCAACGTTTGACAACACCACGCGCCTGGGGTCCATAAGCGGTGCAGGCTGACTCGGCATGGAACCTGGAAGCTCACCATGTCGTTTCCCAGGCCCGGCTGCAGCTACTAAGAGGATTCTGGAGGCCTCCTCGACCAGGGGCAAATCGTCGTCTGTGGCCAAGGCAGCCAAAGACAGATCCTGCACGGAACCATCCCTTGAGCCCTCAGTTCAGCCCTTTGGGGAGACCACTGCTCTGCTGAGGGTTCGGCGCCTGGAGCCTGCGGGGACCTAACCCTAAACCTAACCCTACCCCGAACCGGGACCCTCCACCGAAAAAGAAGCCTGCCTCGATACCTAACCCTGGAATTGAGCTGCCTTCTGGCATGGGCCCTCACTTCAGCCCTCGAGGGAGATCAGAAGACTGGAGTCGCTTTGGCACAGGCTACGTCCCTGGACCGAACTCTAACCAGAGCTATGGCTCAGTCCCCATGGGGATCCAATTCCAACGTCTGAAAACACCACGGGACTGGGGTCCAGAAGTGGTGCAACCTGACTCCGCAAGGAACCTGGAAGCTCACCATGTCGTTTCCCAGGCCTGGCTGCAGCTGCGCGAGAGGATTCCGGAGGCCTCCTCGACCAGGGGCCGATCGACGTGTGTGGTCTTGGCAGCCAAAGACGTATCCTGACCGGCACAGTCCCTTGTGCACTAAACGCAGCCCTTCGCGGATACCACTGCCCTGCTGTGTGTTCGGCGCCTGGAGACTCCTGGGACCTAACTTTAACCCTAACCCTACCCCGAACCGGGACTCTCCACCGAAACCTAACCCTGCCTCAATTCCTAACCCTGCAATTGAGCCGCCTTCTGACATGGGCCCTCACTTCAGCCCTCTAGGGGGATCAGGACTGCAGTCGCTTCGACCCTGGCGACGTCCTTGGACCAAACTCTAACTCTAGCTCATGCTCAGTCCACATGGGGACCCAATTCCAACGTCTGACAACACCACCCGCCTGGGGTCCAGAAGCGATGCAGGCTGACTCGGCAAGGAAACAGGAAGCTCAACATGTCGTTTCCTGAGCCTGGCTACCGCTGTCCGAGAGGATTGCGGAGGCCTCCTCGATCAGGTGCCAATAGACCTGTGTGGCCTTGGCAGCCAAAGAAGTATCCTGACCGGCACCGTCCCTTGTGCCCTCAACTCAGCCCTTCGGAGAAACCACTGCCCTGCTGTGGGTTCGGAGCCTGGAACCTCTTGGGACCCCACCCTCACCCTAACCCTATCCCGAACCGGGACCCTCCACCGAAACCTAAGCCTGCGTCGATCCCTAATCCTGCATTTGAGCCGCCTTCTGGTATGGGCCCTCACTTCAGCCCTCGAGGGAGATCACGAGATAGGAGTCTCTTCGACCCTGGCGACTTCCCTGGTCCGAACCCTAACCCTAGCTAAGATTCTCTCCTCATGGGGACCCAATTCCAAGGTCTTACAGCATCACATGCCTGGGGTCCAGATCTGGTGCAGGCTGAATTGGCAAGGAACCTGGAAGCTCACCATGTCGTTTCCCAGGCCCGGCTGCAGCTCCCGAGAGGATTCCGGAGGCCTCCTCGACCAGGGGCTTATCGACGTGTGTGGCCTTGGCAGCCAAAGAGGGATCCTGACCGGCACCGTCCCTTGTGCCCTCAACTCAGCCCTTCGGGGAGACCACTGCCCTGCTGTGGGTTCGGCGCCTGGAACCTCCTGGGACCTAACCCTAACCCTAACCCTACCCCGAACCAGGACCCTCCACCGAAACCTAAGCCTTCCTCGATCCCTAATCCTGCATTTGAGCCGCCTTCTGGCATGGGCCCTCACTTCAGCCCTCGAGGGAGATCACGAGACCGGAGTCGCTTCGGCCCTGGCGTCGTCCCTGGACCGAACCCTAACCCTAGCTAAGGCTCTCTCCTCATGGGGACCCAATTCCAAGGTCGGACAGCATCACGCGCCTGGGGTCCAGAAGCGGTGCAGGCTGACTCGGCAAGGAACCTGGAAGCTCACCATGTCGTTTCCCAGGCCCGGCTGCAGCTCCCGAGAGGATTCCGGAGGCCTCCTCGACCAGGGGCTTATCGACGTGTGTGGCCTTGGCAGCCAAAGAGGGATCCTGACCGGCACCGTCCCTTGTGCCCTCAACTCAGCCCTTCGGGGAGACCACTGCCCTGCTGTGGGTTCGGCGCCTGGAACCTCCTGGGACCTAACCCTAACCCTAACCCTACCCCGAACCGTTACCCTCCACCGAAACCTAAGCCTGCCTCGTTCCCTTATCCTGCATTTGAGCCGCCTTCTGGCATGGGCCCTCACTTCAGCCCTCGAGGGAGATCACGAGACCGGAGTCGCTTCGGCCCTGGCGTCGTCCCTGGACCGAACCCTAACCCTAGCTAAGGCTCTCTCCTCATGGGGACCCAATTCCAAGGTCGGACAGCATCACGCGCCTGGGGTCCAGAAGTGGTGCAGGCTGACTCGGCAAGGAACCTGGAAGCTCACCATGTCGTTTCCCAGGCCCGGCTGCAGCTCCCGAGAGGATTCCGGAGGCCTCCTCGACCAGGGGCTTATCGACGTGTGTGGCCTTGGCAGCCAAAGAGGGACCCTGACCGGCACCGTCCCTTGTGCCCTCAACTCAGCCCTTCGGGGAGACCACTGCCCTGCTGTGAGTTCGGCGCCTGGAACCTCCTGGGACCTAACCCTAACCCTAACCCTACCCCGAACCAGGACCCTCCACCGAAACCTAAGCCTGCCTCGATCCCTAATCCTGCATTTGAGCCGCCTTCTGGCATGGGCCCTCACTTCAGCCCTCGAGGGAGATCACGAGACCGGAGTCGCTTCGGCCCTGGCGACGTCCCTGGACCGAACCCTAACCCTAGCTAAGGCTCTCTCCTCATGGGGACCCAATTCCAAGGTCGGACAGCATCACGCGCCTGGGGTCCAGAAGCGGTGCAGGCTGACTCGGCAAGGAACCTGGAAGCTCACCATGTCGTTTCCCAGGCCCGGCTGCAGCTCCCGAGAGGATTCCGGAGGCCTCCTCGACCAGGGGCTTATCGACGTGTGTGGCCTTGGCAGCCAAAGAGGGACCCTGACCGGCACCGTCCCTTGTGCCCTCAACTCAGCCCTTCGGGGAGACCACTGCCCTGCTGTGGGTTCGGCGCCTGGAACCTCCTGGGACCTAACCCTAACCCTAACCCTACCCCGAACCGTTACCCTCCACCGAAACCTAAGCCTGCCTCGTTCCCTAATCCTGCATTTGAGCCGCCTTCTGGCATGGGCCCTCACTTCAGCCCTCGAGGGAGATCACGAGACCGGAGTCGCTTCGGCCCTGGCGTCGTCCCTGGACCGAACCCTAACCCTAGCTAAGGCTCTCTCCTCATGGGGACCCAATTCCAAGGTCGGACAGCATCACGCGCCTGGGGTCCAGAAGCGGTGCAGGCTGACTCGGCAAGGAACCTGGAAGCTCACCATGTCGTTTCCCAGGCCCGGCTGCAGCTCCCGAGAGGATTCCGGAGGCCTCCTCGACCAGGGGCTTATCGACGTGTGTGGCCTTGGCAGCCAAAGAGGGATCCTGACCGGCACCGTCCCTTGTGCCCTCAACTCAGCCCTTCGGGGAGACCACTGCCCTGCTGTGGGTTCGGCGCCTGGAACCTCCTGGGACCTAACCCTAACCCTAACCCTACCCCGAACCGTTACCCTCCACCGAAACCTAAGCCTGCCTCGACACCTAATCCTGCATTTGAGCCGCCTCCTGGCATGGGCCCTCACTTCAGCCCTCGAGGGAGATCACGAGACCGGAGTCGCTTCGGCCCTGGCGACGTCCCTGGACCGAACCCTAACCCTAGCTAAGGCTCTCTCCTCATGGGGACCCAATTCCAAGGTCGGACAGCATCACGCGCCTGGGGTCCAGAAGCGGTGCAGGCTGACTCGGCAAGGAACCTGGAAGCTCACCATGTCGTTTCCCAGGCCCGGCTGCAGCTCCCGAGAGGATTCCGGAGGCCTCCTCGACCAGGGGCTTATCGACGTGTGTGGCCTTGGCAGCCAAAGAGGGACCCTGACCGGCACCGTCCCTTGTGCCCTCAACTCAGCCCTTCGGGGAGACCACTGCCCTGCTGTGAGTTCGGCGCCTGGAACCTCCTGGGACCTAACCCTAACCCTAACCCTACCCCGAACCGGGACCCTCCACCGAAACCTAAGCCTGCCTCGTTCCCTAATCCTGCATTTGAGCCGCCTTCTGGCATGGGCCCTCACTTCAGCCCTCGAGGGAGATCACGAGACCGGAGTCGCTTCGGCCCTGGCGACGTCCCTGGACCGAACCCTAACCCTAGCTAAGGCTCTCTCCTCATGGGGACCCAATTCCAAGGTCGGACAGCATCACGCGCCTGGGGTCCAGAAGCGGTGCAGGCTGACTCGGCATGGAACCTGGAAGCTCACCATGTCGTTTCCCAGGCCCGGCTGCAGCTCCCGAGAGGATTCCGGAGGCCTCCTCGACCAGGGGCTTATCGACGTGTGTGGCCTTGGCAGCCAAAGAGGGATCCTGACCGGCACCGTCCCTTGTGCCCTCAACTCAGCCCTTCGGGGAGACCACTGCCCTGCTGTGGGTTCGGCGCCTGGAACCTCCTGGGACCTAACCCTAACCCTAACCCTACCCCGAACCAGGACCCTCCACCGAAACCTAAGCCTGCCTCGACACCTAATCCTGCATTTGAGCCGCCTTCTGGCATGGGCCCTCACTTCAGCCCTCGAGGGAGATCACGAGACCGGAGTCGCTTCGGCCCTGGCGACGTCCCTGGACCGAACCCTAACCCTAGCTAAGGCTCTCTCCTCATGGGGACCCAATTCCAAGGTCGGACAGCATCACGCGCCTGGGGTCCAGAAGCGGTGCAGGCTGACTCGGCAAGGAACCTGGAAGCTCACCATGTCGTTTCCCAGGCCCGGCTGCAGCTCCCGAGAGGATTCCGGAGGCCTCCTCGACCAGGGGCTTATCGACGTGTGTGGCCTTGGCAGCCAAAGAGGGATCCTGACCGGCACCGTCCCTTGTGCCCTCAACTCAGCCCTTCGGGGAGACCACTGCCCTGCTGTGGGTTCAGCGCCTGGAACCTCCTGGGACCTAACCCTAACCCTAACCCTACCCCGAACCAGGACCCTCCACCGAAACCTAAGCCTGCCTCGATCCCTAATCCTGCATTTGAGCCGCCTTCTGGCATGGGCCCTCACTTCAGCCCTCGAGGGAGATCACGAGACCGGAGTCGCTTCGGCCCTGGCGACGTCCCTGGACCGAACCCTAACCCTAGCTAAGGCTCTCTCCTCATGGGGACCCAATTCCAAGGTCGGACAGCATCACGACCTGGGGTCCAGAAGCGGTGCAGGCTGACTCGGCAAGGAACCTGGAAGCTCACCATGTCGTTTCCCAGGCCCGGCTGCAGCTCCCGAGAGGATTCCGGAGGCCTCCTCGACCAGGGGCTTATCGACGTGTGTGGCCTTGGCAGCCAAAGAGGGATCCTGACCGGCACCGTCCCTTGTGCCCTCAACTCAGCCCTTCGGGGAGACCACTGCCCTGCTGTGAGTTCGGCGCCTGGAACCTCCTGGGACCTAACCCTAACCCTAACCATACCCCGAACCAGGACCCTCCACCGAAACCTAAGCCTGCCTCGATCCCTAATCCTGCATTTGAGCCGCCTTCTGGCATGGGCCCTCACTTCAGCCCTCGAGGGAGATCACGAGACCGGAGTCGCTTCGGCCCTGGCGTCGTCCCTGGACCGAACCCTAACCCTAGCTAAGGCTCTCTCCTCATGGGGACCCAATTCCAAGGTCGGACAGCATCACGCGCCTGGGGTCCAGAAGCGGTGCAGGCTGACTCGGCAAGGAACCTGGAAGCTCACCATGTCGTTTCCCAGGCCCGGCTGCAGCTCCCGAGAGGATTCCGGAGGCCTCCTCGACCAGGGGCTTATCGACGTGTGTGGCCTTGGCAGCCAAAGAGGGATCCTGACCGGCACCGTCCCTTGTGCCCTCAACTCAGCCCTTCGGGGAGACCACTGCCCTGCTGTGGGTTCGGCGCCTGGAACCTCCTGGGACCTAACCCTAACCCTAACCCTACCCCGAACCGTTACCCTCCACCGAAACCTAAGCCTGCCTCGATCCCTAATCCTGCATTTGAGCCGCCTTCTGGCATGGGCCCTCACTTCAGCCCTCGAGGGAGATCACGAGAGCGGAGTCGCTTCGGCCCTGGCGACGTCCCTGGACCGAACCCTAACCCTAGCTAAGGCTCTCTCCTCATGGGGACCCAATTCCAAGGTCGGACAGCATCACGCGCCTGGGGTCCAGAAGCGGTGCAGGCTGACTCGGCATGGAACCTGGAATCTCACCATGTCGTTTCCCAGGCCCGGCTGCAGCTCCAGAGAGGATTCCGGAGGCCTCCTCGACCAGGGGCTTATCGACGTGTGTGGCCTTGGCAGCCAAAGAGGGATCCTGACCGGCACCGTCCCTTGTGCCCTCAACTCAGCCCTTCGGGGAGACCACTGCCCTGCTGTGGGTTCGGCGCCTGGAACCTCCTGGGACCTAACCCTAACCCTAACCCTACCCCGAACCGTTACCCTCCACCGAAACCTAAGCCTGCCTCGTTCCCTTATCCTGCATTTGAGCCGCCTTCTGGCATGGGCCCTCACTTCAGCCCTCGAGGGAGATCACGAGACCGGAGTCGCTTCGGCCCTGGCGTCGTCCCTGGACCGAACCCTAACCCTAGCTAAGGCTCTCTCCTCATGGGGACCCAATTCCAAGGTCGGACAGCATCACGCGCCTGGGGTCCAGAAGCGGTGCAGGCTGACTCGGCAAGGAACCTGGAAGCTCACCATGTCGTTTCCCAGGCCCGGCTGCAGCTCCCGAGAGGATTCCGGAGGCCTCCTCGACCAGGGGCTTATCGACGTGTGTGGCCTTGGCAGCCAAAGAGGGATCCTGACCGGCACCGTCCCTTGTGCCCTCAACTCAGCCCTTCGGGGAGACCACTGCCCTGCTGTGGGTTCAGCGCCTGGAACCTCCTGGGACCTAACCCTAACCCTAACCCTACCCCGAACCAGGACCCTCCACCGAAACCTAAGCCTGCCTCGATCCCTAATCCTGCATTTGAGCCGCCTTCTGGCATGGGCCCTCACTTCAGCCCTCGAGGGAGATCACGAGACCGGAGTCGCTTCGGCCCTGGCGTCGTCCCTGGACCGAACCCTAACCCTAGCTAAGGCTCTCTCCTCATGGGGACCCAATTCCAAGGTCGGACAGCATCACGCGCCTGGGGTCCAGAAGCGGTGCAGGCTGACTCGGCAAGGAACCTGGAAGCTCACCATGTCGTTTCCCAGGCCCGGCTGCAGCTCCCGAGAGGATTCCGGAGGCCTCCTCGACCAGGGGCTTATCGACGTGTGTGGCCTTGGCAGCCAAAGAGGGACCCTGACCGGCACCGTCCCTTGTGCCCTCAACTCAGCCCTTCGGGGAGACCACTGCCCTGCTGTGGGTTCGGCGCCTGGAACCTCCTGGGACCTAACCCTAACCCTAACCCTACCCCGAACCAGGACCTCCACCGAAACCTAAGCCTGCCTCGATCCCTAATCCTGCATTTGAGCCGCCTTCTGGCATGGGCCCTCACTTCAGCCCTCGAGGGAGATCACGAGACCGGAGTCGCTTCGGCCCTGGCGACGTCCCTGGACCGAACCCTAACCCTAGCTAAGGCTCTCTCCTCATGGGGACCCAATTCCAAGGTCGGACAGCATCACGCGCCTGGGGTCCAGAAGCGGTGCAGGCTGACTCGGCAAGGAACCTGGAAGCTCACCATGTCGTTTCCCAGGCCCGGCTGCAGCTCCCGAGAGGATTCCGGAGGCCTCCTCGACCAGGGGCTTATCGACGTGTGTGGCCTTGGCAGCCAAAGAGGGACCCTGACCGGCACCGTCCCTTGTGCCCTCAACTCAGCCCTTCGGGGAGACCACTGCCCTGCTGTGAGTTCGGCGCCTGGAACCTCCTGGGACCTAACCCTAACCCTAACCCTACCCCGAACCAGGACCCTCCACCGAAACCTAAGCCTGCCTCGACACCTAATCCTGCATTTGAGCCGCCTTCTGGCATGGGCCCTCACTTCAGCCCTCGAGGGAGATCACGAGACCGGAGTCGCTTCGGCCCTGGCGTCGTCCCTGGACCGAACCCTAACCCTAGCTAAGGCTCTCTCCTCATGGGGACCCAATTCCAAGGTCGGACAGCATCACGCGCCTGGGGTCCAGAAGCGGTGCAGGCTGACTCGGCAAGGAACCTGGAAGCTCACCATGTCGTTTCCCAGGCCCGGCTGCAGCTCCCGAGAGGATTCCGGAGGCCTCCTCGACCAGGGGCTTATCGACGTGTGTGGCCTTGGCAGCCAAAGAGGGACCCTGACCGGCACCGTCCCTTGTGCCCTCAACTCAGCCCTTCGGGGAGACCACTGCCCTGCTGTGGGTTCGGCGCCTGGAACCTCCTGGGACCTAACCCTAACCCTAACCCTACCCCGAACCAGGACCCTCCACCGAAACCTAAGCCTGCCTCGATCCCTAATCCTGCATTTGAGCCGCCTTCTGGCATGGGCCCTCACTTCAGCCCTCGAGGGAGATCACGAGACCGGAGTCGCTTCGGCCCTGGCGTCGTCCCTGGACCGAACCCTAACCCTAGCTAAGGCTCTCTCCTCATGGGGACCCAATTCCAAGGTCGGACAGCATCACGTGCCTGGGGTCCAGAAGCGGTGCAGGCTGACTCGGCATGGAACCTGGAAGCTCACCATGTCGTTTCCCAGGCCCGGCTGCAGCTCCCGAGAGGATTCCGGAGGCCTCCTCGACCAGGGGCTTATCGACGTGTGTGGCCTTGGCAGCCAAAGAGGGATCCTGACCGGCACCGTCCCTTGTGCCCTCAACTCAGCCCTTCGGGGAGACCACTGCCCTGCTGTGGGTTCGGCGCCTGGAACCTCCTGGGACCTAACCCTAACCCTAACCCTACCCCGAACCAGGACCCTCCACCGAAACCTAAGCCTGCCTCGATCCCTAATCCTGCATTTGAGCCGCCTTCTGGCATGGGCCCTCACTTCAGCCCTCGAGGGAGATCACGAGACCGGAGTCGCTTCGGCCCTGGCGACGTCCCTGGACCGAACCCTAACCCTAGCTAAGGCTCTCTCCTCATGGGGACCCAATTCCAAGGTCGGACAGCATCACGCGCAGGGGTCCAGAAGCGGTGCAGGCTGACTCGGCATGGAACTAGGAAGCTCACCATGTCGTTTCCCAGGCCCGGCTGCAGCTCCCGAGAGGATTCCGGAGGCCTCCTCGACCAGGGGCTTATCGACGTGTGTGGCCTTGGCAGCCAAAGAGGGATCCTGACCGGCACCGTCCCTTGTGCCCTCAACTCAGCCCTTCGGGGAGACCACTGCCCTGCTGTGAGTTCGGCGCCTGGAACCTCCTGGGACCTAACCCTAACCCTAACCCTACCCCGAACCAGGACCCTCCACCGAAACCTAAGCCTGCCTCGACACCTAATCCTGCATTTGAGCCGCCTCCTGGCATGGGCCCTCACTTCAGCCCTCGAGGGAGATCACGAGACCGGAGTCGCTTCGGCCCTGGCGACGTCCCTGGACCGAACCCTAACCCTAGCTAAGGCTCTCTCCTCATGGGGACCCAATTCCAAGGTCGGACAGCATCACGCGCCTGGGGTCCAGAAGCGGTGCAGGCTGACTCGGCATGGAACTTGGAATCTCACCATGTCGTTTCCCAGGCCCGGCTGCAGCTCCAGAGAGGATTCCGGAGGCCTCCTCGACCAGGGGCTTATCGACGTGTGTGGCCTTGACAGCCAGGGAGGGACCCTGACGGGCACCGTCCCGTGTGCCCTCAACTCAGCCCTTCGGGGAGACCACTGCCCTGCTGTGAGTTCGGCGCCTGGAACCTCCTGGGACCTAACCCTAACCCTAACCCTACCCGAACCGTTTCCCTCCACAGAAACCTAAGCCTGCCTCATTCCCATATCCTGCATTTGAGCCGCCTTCTGGCATGGCCCCTCACTTCAGCCCTCGAGGGAGATCACGAGACCAGAGTCGCTTCGGCCCTGGCGTCGTCCCTGGACCGAACCCTAACCCTAGCTATGGCTCTCTCCTCATGGGGACCCAATTCCAAGGTCGGACAGCATCACGCGCATAGGGAACACAAGCGGTGCAGGCTGACTCGGCAAGGAACCTGGAAGCTCACCATGTCGTTTCCCAGGCCCGGCTGCAGCTCCCGAGAGGATTTCGGAGGCCTCCGCGACCAAAGGCTTATCGAGGTGTGTGGTCTTGTCAGCCAAAGAGGGACCTGACCGGCACCGTCTCTTGTGCCCTCAACTCACCCCTTCGGGGAGACCACTGCCCTGCTGTGAGTTCAGCGCCTGGAACCTCCTGGGACCTAACCCTAACCCTAACCCTACCCCGAACCAGGACCCTCCACCGAAACCTAAGCCTGCCTCGACACCTAATCCTGCATTTGAGCCGCCTCCTGGCATGGGCCCTCACTTCAGCCCTCGAGGGAGATCACGAGACCGGAGTCGCTTCGGCCCTGGCGACGTCCCTGGACCGAACCCTAACCCTAGCTAAGGCTCTCTCCTCATGGGGACCCAATTCCAAGGTCGGACAGCATCAAGCACCTGGGGTCCAGAAGCGGTGCAGGCTGACTCGGCATGGAACTTGGAATCTCAGCATGTCGTTTCCCAGACCCGGCTGCAGCTCCCGAGAGGATTCCGGAGGCCTCCTCGACCAGGGGCTTATTGACGAGTGTGTTCTTGGCAGCCAAATAGGGACCCTGACCGGCACCATCCCATGTGCCCTCAACTCACCCCTTCGGGTAGACCACTGCCCTTCTGTGAGTTCAGCGCCTGGAACCTCCTGGGAACTAAACCTAACCATAACCCTACCCCGAACCAGGACCCTCCACCGAAACCTAACCCTGCCTCGACAACTAATCCTGCATTTGAGCCGCCTCCTGGCATGGGCCCTCACTTCAGCCCTCGAGGGAGATCACGAGACCGGAGTCGCTTTGGCCCTGGCAACGTCCCTGGACCGAACCCTAACCCTAGGTAAGGCTCTCTCCTCATGTGGACCCAATTCCAAGGTCGGACAGCATCACGCGCCTGCGGTCCAGAAGCGGTGCAGGGTGACTCACCATGGAAACTGGAATCTCACAATGTCGTTTCCCAGGCCCGGCTGCAGCTCCCGAGAGGATTCCGGAGGCCTCCTCGACCAAGGACTTATCGACGTGTGTGGCCTTGGCAGCCAAAGAGGTATCCTGACCGGCACCGTCCTTTGTGCCCGCAACTAAGCCCTTCGGGGAGACCACTGCCCTGCTGTGGGTTCGGCACCTGGAACCTCCTGGGAACTAACCCTCACCCTAACCCTACCCCGAACCGTTACCCTCCACTGAAACCTAAGCCTGCCTCGATCCCTAATCCTGCATTTGAGCCGCCTTCTGGCATGGGCCCACACTTCAGCCCTCGAGGGAGATCACGAGAGCGGAGTCGCTTCGGCCCTGGCATCGTCCCTGGACTGAACCCTAACCCTAGCTAAGGCTCTCTCCTCATGGGGACCCAATTCCAAGGTCAGACAGCATCACGTGCATAGGGAACAGAAGCGGTGCAGGCTGACTCGGCAAGGAACCTGGAAGCTCACTATGTCGTTTCCCAGGCCCGGCTGCAGCTCCCGAGAGGATTCCTGGAGGCCTCCTCGACCAGGGTCTTATCGACGTGTGTGGCCTTGACAGCCAGGGAGGGACCCTGACCGGCACCGTCCCTTGTGCCCTCAACACAGCCCTTCGGGGAGACCACTGCCCTGCTGTGGGTTCGGCGCCTGGAACCTCCTGGGACCTAACCCTAACCCTACCCCGAACCGTTACCCTCCACCGAAACGTAAGCCTTCCTCGTTCCCTTATCCTGCATTTGAGCCGCTTCTGGCATGGGCCCTCACTTCAGCCCTCGAGGGAGATCACGAGACCGGAGTCGCTTCGGCCCTGGCGTCGTCCCTGGACCGAACCCTAACCCTAGCTAAGGCTCTCTCCTCATGGGGACCCAATTCCAAGGTCGGACAGCATCACGCGCATAGGGAACACAAGCGGTGCAGGCTGACTCGGCAAGGAACCTGGAAGCTCACCATGTCGTTTCCCAGGCCCGGCTGCAGCTCCCGAGAGGATTCCGGAGGCCTCCTCGACCAGGGGCTAATCGACGTGTGTGGCCTTGGCAGCCAAAGAGGGATCCTGACCGACACCGTCCTTTGTGCCCTCAACTCAGACCTTCGGGGAGACCACTGCCCGGCTGTGAGTTCAGCGCCTGGAACCTCCTGGGACCTAACCCTAACCCTAACCCTACCCCGAACCAGGACCCTCCACCGAAACCTAAGCCTGCCTCGACACCTAATCCTGCATTTGAGCCGCCTCCTGGCATGGGCCCTCACTTCAGCCCTCGAGGGAGATCACGAGACCGGAGTCGCTTCGGCCCTGGCGACGTCCCTGGACCGAACCCTAACCCTAGCTAAGGCTCTCTCCTCATGGGGACCCAATTCCAAGGTCGGACAGCATCACGCGCCTGGGGTCCAGAAGCGGTGCAGGCTGACTCGGCAAGGAACCTGGAAGCTCACCATGTCGTTTCCCAGGCCCGGCTGCAGCTCCCGAGAGGATTCCGGAGGCCTCCTCGACCAGGGGCTTATCGACGTGTGTGGCCTTGGCAGCCAAAGAGGGACCCTGACCGGCACCGTCCCTTGTGCCCTCAACTCAGCCCTTCGGGGAGACCACTGCCCTGCTGTGAGTTCAGCGCCTGGAACCTCCTGGGACCTAACCCTAACCCTAACCCTACCCCGAACCAGGACCCTCCACCGAAACCTAAGCCTGCCTCGACACCTAATCCTGCATTTGAGCCGCCTTCTGGCATGGGCCCTCACTTCAGCCCTCGAGGGAGATCACGAGACCGGAGTCGCTTCGGCCCTGGCGTCGTCCCTGGACCGAACCCTAACCCTAGCTAAGGCTCTCTCCTCATGGGGACCCAATTCCAAGGTCGGACAGCATCACGCGCATAGGGTCCAGAAGCGGTGCAGGCTGACTCGGCAAGGAACCTGGAAGCTCACCATGTCGTTTCCCAGGCCCGGCTGCAGCTCCCGAGAGGATTCCGGAGGCCTCCTCGACCAGGGGCTTATCGACGTGTGTGGCCTTGGCAGCCAAAGAGGGACCCTGACCGGCACCGTCCCTTGTGCCCTCAACTCAGCCCTTCGGGGAGACCACTGCCCTGCTGTGGGTTCGGCGCCTGGAACCTCCTGGGACCTAACCCTAACCCTAACCCTACCCCGAACCAGGACCCTCCACCGAAACCTAAGCCTGCCTCGATCCCTAATCCTGCATTTGAGCCGCCTTCTGGCATGGGCCCTCACTTCAGCCCTCGAGGGAGATCACGAGACCGGAGTCGCTTCGGCCCTGGCGTCGTCCCTGGACCGAACCCTAACCCTAGCTAAGGCTCTCTCCTCATGGGGACCCAATTCCAAGGTCGGACAGCATCACGTGTTGGGGTCCACAAGCGGTGCAGGCTGACTCGGCAAGGAACCTGGAAGCTCACCATGTCGTTTCCCAGGCCCGGCTGCAGCTCCCGAGAGGATTCCGGAGGCCTCCTCGACCAGGGGCTTATCGACGTGTGTGGCCTTGGCAGCCAAAGAGGGACCCTGACCGGCACCGTCCCTTGTGCCCTCAACTCAGCCCTTCGGGGAGACCACTGCCCTGCTGTGGGTTCGGCGCCTGGAACCTCCTGGGACCTAACCCTAACCCTAACCCTACCCCGAACCAGGACCCTCCACCGAAACCTAAGCCTGCCTCGATCCCTAATCCTGCATTTGAGCCGCCTTCTGGCATGGGCCCTCACTTCAGCCCTCGAGGGAGATCACGAGACCGGAGTCGCTTCGGCCCTGGCGACGTCCCTGGACCGAACCCTAACCCTAGCTAAGGCTCTCTCCTCATGGGGACCCAATTCCAAGGTCGGACAGCATCACGCGCAGGGGTCCAGAAGCGGTGCAGGCTGACTCGGCATGGAACTAGGAATCTCACCATGTCGTTTCCCAGGCCCGGCTGCAGCTCCCGAGAGGATTCCGGAGGCCTCCTCGACCAGGGGCTTATCGACGTGTGTGGCCTTGGCAGCCAAAGAGGGACCCTGACCGGCACCGTCCCTTGTGCCCTCAACTCAGCCCTTCGGGGAGACCACTGCCCTGCTGTGAGTTCGGCGCCTGGAACCTCCTGGGAACTAACCCTAACCCTAACCCTACCCCGAACCAGGACCCTCCACCGAAACCTAAGCCTGCCTCGACACCTAATCCTGCATTTGAGCCGCCTCCTGGCATGGGCCCTCACTTCAGCCCTCGAGGGAGATCACGAGACCGGAGTCGCTTCGGCCCTGGCGACGTCCCTGGACCGAACCCTAACCCTAGCTAAGGCTCTCTCCTCATGGGGACCCAATTCCAAGGTCGGACAGCATCACGCGCCTGGGGTCCAGAAGCGGTGCAGGCTGACTCGGCATGGAACTTGGAATCTCACCATGTCGTTTCCCAGGCCCGGCTGCAGCTCCAGAGAGGATTCCGGAGGCCTCCTCGACCAGGGGCTTATCGACGTGTGTGGCCTTGACAGCCAGGGAGGGACCCTGACGGGCACCGTCCCGTGTGCCCTCAACTCAGCCCTTCGGGGAGACCACTGCCCTGCTGTGAGTTCGGCGCCTGGAACCTCCTGGGACCTAACCCTAACCCTAACCCTACCCGAACCGTTTCCCTCCACAGAAACCTAAGCCTGCCTCATTCCCATATCCTGCATTTGAGCCGCCTTCTGGCATGGCCCCTCACTTCAGCCCTCGAGGGAGATCACGAGACCAGAGTCGCTTCGGCCCTGGCGTCGTCCCTGGACCGAACCCTAACCCTAGCTATGGCTCTCTCCTCATGGGGACCCAATTCCAAGGTCGGACAGCATCACGCGCATAGGGAACACAAGCGGTGCAGGCTGACTCGGCAAGGAACCTGGAAGCTCACCATGTCGTTTCCCAGGCCCGGCTGCAGCTCCCGAGAGGATTTCGGAGGCCTCCGCGACCAAAGGCTTATCGAGGTGTGTGGTCTTGTCAGCCAAAGAGGGACCCTGACCGGCACCGTCTCTTGTGCCCTCAACTCACCCCTTCGGGGAGACCACTGCCCTGCTGTGAGTTCAGCGCCTGGAACCTCCTGGGACCTAACCCTAACCCTAACCCTACCCCGAACCAGGACCCTCCACCGAAACCTAAGCCTGCCTCGACACCTAATCCTGCATTTGAGCCGCCTCCTGGCATGGGCCCTCACTTCAGCCCTCGAGGGAGATCACGAGACCGGAGTCGCTTCGGCCCTGGCGACGTCCCTGGACCGAACCCTAACCCTAGCTAAGGCTCTCTCCTCATGGGGACCCAATTCCAAGGTCGGACAGCATCAAGCACCTGGGGTCCAGAAGCGGTGCAGGCTGACTCGGCATGGAACTTGGAATCTCAGCATGTCGTTTCCCAGACCCGGCTGCAGCTCCCGAGAGGATTCCGGAGGCCTCCTCGACCAGGGGCTTATTGACGAGTGTGTTCTTGGCAGCCAAATAGGGACCCTGACCGGCACCATCCCATGTGCCCTCAACTCACCCCTTCGGGTAGACCACTGCCCTTCTGTGAGTTCAGCGCCTGGAACCTCCTGGGAACTAAACCTAACCATAACCCTACCCCGAACCAGGACCCTCCACCGAAACCTAACCCTGCCTCGACAACTAATCCTGCATTTGAGCCGCCTCCTGGCATGGGCCCTCACTTCAGCCCTCGAGGGAGATCACGAGACCGGAGTCGCTTTGGCCCTGGCAACGTCCCTGGACCGATCCCTAACCCTAGGTAAGGCTCTCTCCTCATGTGGACCCAATTCCAAGGTCGGACAGCATCACGCGCCTGCGGTCCAGAAGCGGTGCAGGGTGACTCACCATGGAAACTGGAATCTCACAATGTCGTTTCCCAGGCCCGGCTGCAGCTCCGAGAGGATTCCGGAGGCCTCCTCGACCAAGGACTTATCGACGTGTGTGGCCTTGGCAGCCAAAGAGGGATCCTGACCGACACCGTCCTTTGTGCCCTCAACTAAGCCCTTCGGGGAGACCACTGCCCTGCTGTGGGTTCGGCACCTGGAACCTCCTGGGAACTAACCCTAACCCTAACCCTACCCCGAACCGTTACCCTCCACTGAAACCTAAGCCTGCCTCGATCCCTAATCCTGCATTTGAGCCGCCTTCTGGCATGGGCCCACACTTCAGCCCTCGAGGGAGATCACGAGAGCGGAGTCGCTTCGGCCCTGGCATCGTCCCTGGACTGAACCCTAACCCTAGCTAAGGCTCTCTCCTCATGGGGACCCAATTCCAAGGTCAGACAGCATCACGTGCATAGGGAACAGAAGCGGTGCAGGCTGACTCGGCAAGGAACCTGGAAGCTCACTATGTCGTTTCCCAGGCCCGGCTGCAGCTCCCGAGAGGATTCCTGGAGGCCTCCTCGACCAGGGTCTTATCGACGTGTGTGGCCTTGACAGCCAGGGAGGGACCCTGACCGGCACCGTCCCTTGTGCCCTCAACACAGCCCTTCGGGGAGACCACTGCCCTGCTGTGGGTTCGGCGCCTGGAACCTCCTGGGACCTAACCCTAACCCTACCCCGAACCGTTACCCTCCACCGAAACGTAAGCCTTCCTCGTTCCCTTATCCTGCATTTGAGCCGCTTCTGGCATGGGCCCTCACTTCAGCCCTCGAGGGAGATCACGAGACCGGAGTCGCTTCGGCCCTGGCGTCGTCCCTGGACCGAACCCTAACCCTAGCTAAGGCTCTCTCCTCATGGGGACCCAATTCCAAGGTCGGACAGCATCACGCGCATAGGGAACACAAGCGGTGCAGGCTGACTCGGCAAGGAACCTGGAAGCTCACCATGTCGTTTCCCAGGCCCGGCTGCAGCTCCCGAGAGGATTCCGGAGGCCTCCTCGACCAGGGGCTAATCGACGTGTGTGGCCTTGGCAGCCAAAGAGGGATCCTGACCGACACCGTCCTTTGTGCCCTCAACTCAGACCTTCGGGGAGACCACTGCCCGGCTGTGAGTTCAGCGCCTGGAACCTCCTGGGACCTAACCCTAACCCTAACCCTACCCCGAACCAGGACCCTCCACCGAAACCTAAGCCTGCCTCGACACCTAATCCTGCATTTGAGCCGCCTCCTGGCATGGGCCCTCACTTCAGCCCTCGAGGGAGATCACGAGACCGGAGTCGCTTCGGCCCTGGCGACGTCCCTGGACCGAACCCTAACCCTAGCTAAGGCTCTCTCCTCATGGGGACCCAATAACAAGGTCGGACAGCATCACGCGCCTGGGGTCCAGAAGCGGTGCAGGCTGACTCGGCATGGAACTTGGAATCTCACCATGTCGTTTCCCAGGCCCGGCTGCAGCTCCAGAGAGGATTCCGGAGGCCTCCTCGACCAGGGGCTTATCGACGTGTGTGGCCTTGACAGCCAGGGAGGGACCCTGACGGGCACCGTCCCGTGTGCCCTCAACTCAGCCCTTCGGGGAGACCACTGCCCTGCTGTGAGTTCGGCGCCTGGAACCTCCTGGGACCTAACCCTAACCCTAACCCTACCCGAACCGTTTCCCTCCACCGAAACCTAAGCCTGCCTCGATTCCTAATCCTGCATTTGAGCCGCCTTCTGGCATGGGCCCTCACTTCAGCCCTCGAGGGAGATCACGAGACCGGAGTCGCTTCGGCCCTGGCGTCGTCCCTGGACCGAACCCTAACCCTAGCTAAGGCTCTCTCCTCATGGGGACCCAATTCCAAGGTCGGACAGCATCACGCGCATAGGGAACACAAGCGGTGCAGGCTGACTCGGCAAGGAACCTGGAAGCTCACCATGTCGTTTCCCAGGCCCGGCTGCAGCTCCCGAGAGGATTTCGGAGGCCTCCGCGACCAAAGGCTTATCGAGGTGTGTGGTCTTGTCAGCCAAAGAGGGACCTGACCGGCACCGTCTCTTGTGCCCTCAACTCACCCCTTCGGGGAGACCACTGCCCTGCTGTGAGTTCAGCGCCTGGAACCTCCTGGGACCTAACCCTAACCCTAACCCAACCCCGAACCAGGACCCTCCACCGAAACCTAAGCCTGCCTCGACACCTAATCCTGCATTTGAGCCGCCTCCTGGCATGGGCCCTCACTTCAGCCCTCGAGGGAGATCACGAGACCGGATTCGCTTCGGCCCTGGCGACGTCCCTGGACCGAACCCTAACCCTAGCTAAGGCTCTCTCCTCACGGGGACCCAATTCCAAGGTCGGACAGCATCAAGCACCTGGGGTCCAGAAGCGGTGCAGGCTGACTCGGCATGGAACTTGGAATCTCAGCATGTCGTTTCCCAGACCCGGCTGCAGCTCCCGAGAGGATTCCGGAGGCCTCCTCGACCAGGGGCTTATTGACGAGTGTGTTCTTGGCAGCCAAATAGGGACCCTGACCGGCACCATCCCATGTGCCCTCAACTCACCCCTTCGGGTAGACCACTGCCCTTCTGTGAGTTCAGCGCCTGGAACCTCCTGGGAACTAAACCTAACCATAACCCTACCCCGAACCAGGACCCTCCACCGAAACCTAACCCTGCCTCGACAACTAATCCTGCATTTGAGCCGCCTCCTGGCATGGGCCCTCACTTCAGCCCTCGAGGGAGATCACGAGACCGGAGTCGCTTTGGCCCTGGCAACGTCCCTGGACCGATCCCTAACCCTAGGTAAGGCTCTCTCCTCATGTGGACCCAATTCCAAGGTCGGACAGCATCACGCGCCTGCGGTCCAGAAGCGGTGCAGGGTGACTCACCATGGAAACTGGAATCTCACAATGTCGTTTCCCAGGCCCGGCTGCAGCTCCGAGAGGATTCCGGAGGCCTCCTCGACCAAGGACTTATCGACGTGTGTGGCCTTGGCAGCCAAAGAGGTATCCTGACCGGCACCGTCCTTTGTGCCCGCAACTAAGCCCTTCGGGGAGACCACTGCCCTGCTGTGGGTTCGGCACCTGGAACCTCCTGGGAACTAACCCTCACCCTAACCCTACCCCGAACCGTTACCCTCCACTGAAACCTAAGCCTGCCTCGATCCCTAATCCTGCATTTGAGCCGCCTTCTGGCATGGGCCCACACTTCAGCCCTCGAGGGAGATCACGAGAGCGGAGTCGCTTCGGCCCTGGCATCGTCCCTGGACTGAACCCTAACCCTAGCTAAGGCTCTCTCCTCATGGGGACCCAATTCCAAGGTCAGACAGCATCACGTGCATAGGGAACAGAAGCGGTGCAGGCTGACTCGGCAAGGAACCTGGAAGCTCACTATGTCGTTTCCCAGGCCCGGCTGCAGCTCCCGAGAGGATTCCTGGAGGCCTCCTCGACCAGGGTCTTATCGACGTGTGTGGCCTTGACAGCCAGGGAGGGACCCTGACCGGCACCGTCCCTTGTGCCCTCAACACAGCCCTTCGGGGAGACCACTGCCCTGCTGTGGGTTCGGCGCCTGGAACCTCCTGGGACCTAACCCTAACCCTACCCCGAACCGTTACCCTCCACCGAAACGTAAGCCTTCCTCGTTCCCTTATCCTGCATTTGAGCCGCTTCTGGCATGGGCCCTCACTTCAGCCCTCGAGGGAGATCACGAGACCGGAGTCGCTTCGGCCCTGGCGTCGTCCCTGGACCGAACCCTAACCCTAGCTAAGGCTCTCTCCTCATGGGGACCCAATTCCAAGGTCGGACAGCATCACGCGCATAGGGAACACAAGCGGTGCAGGCTGACTCGGCAAGGAACCTGGAAGCTCACCATGTCGTTTCCCAGGCCCGGCTGCAGCTCCCGAGAGGATTCCGGAGGCCTCCTCGACCAGGGGCTAATCGACGTGTGTGGCCTTGGCAGCCAAAGAGGGATCCTGACCGACACCGTCCTTTGTGCCCTCAACTCAGACCTTCGGGGAGACCACTGCCCGGCTGTGAGTTCAGCGCCTGGAACCTCCTGGGACCTAACCCTAACCCTAACCCTACCCCGAACCAGGACCCTCCACCGAAACCTAAGCCTGCCTCGACACCTAATCCTGCATTTGAGCCGCCTCCTGGCATGGGCCCTCACTTCAGCCCTCGAGGGAGATCACGAGACCGGAGTCGCTTCGGCCCTGGCGACGTCCCTGGACCGAACCCTAACCCTAGCTAAGGCTCTCTCCTCATGGGGACCCAATAACAAGGTCGGACAGCATCACGCGCCTGGGGTCCAGAAGCGGTGCAGGCTGACTCGGCATGGAACTTGGAATCTCACCATGTCGTTTCCCAGGCCCGGCTGCAGCTCCAGAGAGGATTCCGGAGGCCTCCTCGACCAGGGGCTTATCGACGTGTGTGGCCTTGACAGCCAGGGAGGGACCCTGACGGGCACCGTCCCGTGTGCCCTCAACTCAGCCCTTCGGGGAGACCACTGCCCTGCTGTGAGTTCGGCGCCTGGAACCTCCTGGGACCTAACCCTAACCCTAACCCTACCCGAACCGTTACCCTCCACTGAAACCTAAGCCTGCCTCGATCCCTAATCCTGCATTTGAGCCGCCTTCTGGCATGGGCCCACACTTCAGCCCTCGAGGGAGATCACGAGAGCGGAGTCGCTTCGGCCCTGGCATCGTCCCTGGACTGAACCCTAACCCTAGCTAAGGCTCTCTCCTCATGGGGACCCAATTCCAAGGTCAGACAGCATCACGTGCATAGGGAACAGAAGCGGTGCAGGCTGACTCGGCAAGGAACCTGGAAGCTCACTATGTCGTTTCCCAGGCCCGGCTGCAGCTCCCGAGAGGATTCCTGGAGGCCTCCTCGACCAGGGTCTTATCGACGTGTGTGGCCTTGACAGCCAGGGAGGGACCCTGACCGGCACCGTCCCTTGTGCCCTCAAGTCAGCCCTTCGGGGAGACCACTGCCCTGCTCTGGGTTCGGCGCTTGGAGACTCAAGGTACCCAACCATAACCCTAACCCTACCCCGATGCAGGACCCTCCACCGAAAGCTAAGCCTGCCTCGATCCCTATCCTGCATCTGAGCCGCATCTAGCATGGACCCTCACTTCAGTCCTCGAAAGAGATCACGAGACCGGAGTCGCTTCGGCCCTGGCGACGTCCCTGGAACGAACCCTAACCCTAGCTAAGTCTCTCTCCTCAAGGGGACCCAATTCCAAGGTCGGACAGCATCACATCACGCGCCTTGGGTCCAGAAGCGGTGCAGTCTGACTCGGCAAGGAACCTGGAAGCACACCGTGACGTTTCCCAGGACGGCTGCAGCTCCCGATAGGAGTCCGGTGGCCTCCTCGACCAGGGGCTTATCGACGTGTGTGGCCTTGGCAGCCAAAGAGGTATCCTGACCCGCACAGTCCCTTGTACCCTCAAATCAGCCCTTCGGGGAGACCACTGCCCTGCTGTGGGTTCGGCGCCTGGAGCTTCCAGGTTCCCATCACTAACCCTAACCCAACCCCGATCCGGGACCCTCCACCGAAACCTACGCCTGCCTCGTTCTCTAATCCTGCATTTGAGTCGCCTTCTGGCATGGGCCCTGACTTCCGCCCTCGAGGGAGATCAGGAGACTGGAGTCACTTTAGCCCTAATGATGTCCCAGTGTCGAACCCTAACCCTACTTAGGCTCTCTCCCCAAGGGCACCCAATTCCAACGTCTGACAATACTAGGCGCCTGGGGTCCAGAAGCTGTGCAGCCTGACTCGGCATGGAATCTGGCAGCTCACCATGTCGTTTTCCAGGCCCGACTGCAGTCCTTGAGAGGATTCACGAGGCCTCCTCCACCAGGGGCGGATCGTTGTGTGTGGCCTTGGCAGCCAAAGAGTCATTCTGACCGACACCTTCCCTTGTGCCCTCAACTTGCCCCTCGGGGAGACCACTGCCCTGCTGTGTGTTCGGCGCCTGGAAACTCATGGCCCTAACCCTAACCCTCACCCTACCCCAACCCGGGACCCTCCACCAAAACCTTGGCCTGCCTCGATCACTAACCCTGCAAGTGAGCCTCCTTCTGCCATGGGCTCTCACGTCAGCCTTAAACGAGATCACGAGACCGCTGTCGTTTCGAACCTGGCCATGTCCCTGGACCGAATTCTAACCCTATCTAACGCTCAGTCCCCATGGGGATCCAATTCCATCATCTGAAAACTCCACGTGCTTCGGGTCCAGAAGCGGTGCAGGCTCACATGGCATGGAACTTGAAAGATCACCATGTCTTTTCCCAGGCCTCACAACAGCTGCCCTAGAGGATTCCGGAGGCTCCTCAATCAGGGGCCGTTCGACGCGTGTGGCCTTGGCAGCCAAAGAGGGATCCTGACCAGCACCGTCCCTTGAGCCCTCAACTCAGCCCTTCGGGGAGACCATCGTGTTGCTGTAGGTTCCGTGCCTAGAGCCTCCTGGGAGGTAACCCTAACCTTAACGCTACTTCTAACCGGGTCCCTCCACCGAAACCTAAGCCTGCCTCGTTCCCTAATCCTGCATTTGAGCCGCGTTCTGGCATGGGACCTCACTACAGCCCTCGAGGGAGATCACGAGACCGGAGTCGCTTCGGCCCTGGCGTCGTCCCTGGACCGAACCCTAACCCTAGTTTAGGCTCTCTCCTCATGGGGACCCAATTCCAAGGTCGGACAGCATCACGCGCTTGGGGTCCAGAAGCGGTGCAGGCTAACTCGCCAAGGAACCTGGAAGCTCACCATGTCGTTTCCCAGACCCGGCTGCAGCTCCCGAGGGTATTCCGGAGGCCTCCTCGACCAGGGGCTTATCGATGTGTGTGGCCTTGACAGCAAAAATGGGACCCTGACAGGCACCGTCCCGTGTGCCCTCAACTCAGCCCTTCGGGGAGACCACTGCCCTGCTGTGAGTTCGGCGCCTGGAACCTCCTGGGACCTAACCCTAACCCTAACCCTACCCGAACCGTTTCCCTCCACAGAAACCTAAGCCTGCCTCATTCCCATATCCTGCATTTGAGCCGCCTTCTGGCATGGCCCCTCACTTCAGCCCTCGAGGGAGATCACGAGACCAGAGTCGCTTCGGCCCTGGCGTCGTCCCTGGACCGAACCCTAACCCTAGCTATGGCTCTCTCCTCATGGGGACCCAATTCCAAGGTCGGACAGCATCACGCGCATAGGGAACACAAGCGGTGCAGGCTGACTCGGCAAGGAACCTGGAAGCTCACCATGTCGTTTCCCAGGCCCGGCTGCAGCTCCCGAGAGGATTTCGGAGGCCTCCGCGACCAAAGGCTTATCGAGGTGTGTGGTCTTGTCAGCCAAAGAGGGACCTGACCGGCACCGTCTCTTGTGCCCTCAACTCACCCCTTCGGGGAGACCACTGCCCTTCTGTGAGTTCAGCGCCTGGAACCTCCTGGGACCTAACCCTAACCCTAACCCAACCCCGAACCAGGACCCTCCACCGAAACCTAAGCCTGCCTCGACACCTAATCCTGCATTTGAGCCGCCTCCTGGCATGGGCCCTCACTTCAGCCCTCGAGGGAGATCACGAGACCGGAGTCGCTTCGGCCCTGGCGACGTCCCTGGACCGAACCCTAACCCTAGCTAAGGCTCTCTCCTCATGGGGACCCAATAACAAGGTCGGACAGCATCACGCGCCTGGGGTCCAGAAGCGGTGCAGGCTGACTCGGCATGGAACTTGGAATCTCACCATGTCGTTTCCCAGGCCCGGCTGCAGCTCCAGAGAGGATTCCGGAGGCCTCCTCGACCAGGGGCTTATCGACGTGTGTGGCCTTGACAGCCAGGGAGGGACCCTGACGGGCACCGTCCCGTGTGCCCTCAACTCAGCCCTTCGGGGAGACCACTGCCCTGCTGTGAGTTCGGCGCCTGGAACCTCCTGGGACCTAACCCTAACCCTAACCCTACCCGAACCGTTACCCTCCACTGAAACCTAAGCCTGCCTCGATCCCTAATCCTGCATTTGAGCCGCCTTCTGGCATGGGCCCACACTTCAGCCCTCGAGGGAGATCACGAGAGCGGAGTCGCTTCGGCCCTGGCATCGTCCCTGGACTGAACCCTAACCCTAGCTAAGGCTCTCTCCTCATGGGGACCCAATTCCAAGGTCAGACAGCATCACGTGCATAGGGAACAGAAGCGGTGCAGGCTGACTCGGCAAGGAACCTGGAAGCTCACTATGTCGTTTCCCAGGCCCGGCTGCAGCTCCCGAGAGGATTCCTGGAGGCCTCCTCGACCAGGGTCTTATCGACGTGTGTGGCCTTGACAGCCAGGGAGGGACCCTGACCGGCACCGTCCCTTGTGCCCTCAAGTCAGCCCTTCGGGGAGACCACTGCCCTGCTCTGGGTTCGGCGCTTGGAGACTCAAGGTACCCAACCATAACCCTAACCCTACCCCGATGCAGGACCCTCCACCGAAAGCTAAGCCTGCCTCGATCCCTATCCTGCATCTGAGCCGCATCTAGCATGGACCCTCACTTCAGTCCTCGAAAGAGATCACGAGACCGGAGTCGCTTCGGCCCTGGCGACGTCCCTGGAACGAACCCTAACCCTAGCTAAGTCTCTCTCCTCAAGGGGACCCAATTCCAAGGTCGGACAGCATCACATCACGCGCCTTGGGTCCAGAAGCGGTGCAGTCTGACTCGGCAAGGAACCTGGAAGCACACCGTGTCGTTTCCCAGGCCCGGCTGCAGCTCCCGAGAGGATTCCGGAGGCCTCCTCGACCAGGGGCTTATCGACGTGTGTGGCCTTGGCAGCCAAAGAGGTATCCTGACCGGCACCGTCCCTTGTGCCCTCAACTCAGCCCTTCGGGGAGACCACTGCCCTGCTGTGGGTTCGGCGCCTGGAACCTCCTGGGACCCATCACTAACCCTAACCCAACCCCGATCCGGGACCCTCCACCGAAACCTACGCCTGCCTCGTTCTCTAATCCTGCATTTGAGCCGCCTTCTGGCATGGGCCCTGACTTCAGCCCTCGAGGGAGATCACGAGACTGGAGTCGCTTCGGCCCTAATGATGTCCCTGTGTCGAACCCTAACCCTACTAAGGCTCTCTCCCCATGGGGACCCAATTCCAACGTCTGACAACATCAGGCGCCTGGGGTCCAGAAGCGGTGCAGGCTGACTCGGCATGGAATCTGGCAGCTCACCATGTCGTTTCCCAGGCCCGACTGCAGCTCCTTGAGAGGATTCACGAGGCCTCCTCCACCAGGGGCGGATCGTTGTGTGTGGCCTTGGCAGCCAAAGAGTCATTCTGACCGACACCTTCCCTTGTGCCCTCAACTTGCCCTTCGGGGAGACCACTGCCCTGCTGTGTGTTCGGCGCCTGGAACCTCCTGGCCCTAACCCTAACCCTCACCCTACCCCAACCCGGGACCCTCCACCAAAACCTTGGCCTGCCTCGATCACTAACCCTGCATTTGAGCCTCCTTCTGGCATGGGCCCTCACGTCAGCCTCGAGGGAGATCACGAGACCGGAGTCGCTTCGAACCTGGCCATGTCCCTGGACCGAACCCTAACCCTATCTAAGGCTCTCTCCTCATGGGGACCCAATTCCAAGGTCGGACAGCATCACGTGCTTCGGGTCCAGAAGCGGTGCAGGCTCACTCGGCATGGAACTTGGAAGATCACCATGTCGTTTCCCAGGCCTCACTGCAGCTGCCCTAGAGGATTCCGGAGGCTCCTCGACCAGGGGCCGTTCGACGTGTGTGGCCTTGGCAGCCAAAGAGGGATCCTGACCAGCACCGTCCCTTGAGCCCTCAACTCAGCCCTTCGGGGAGACCATCGTGTTGCTGTAGGTTCCGTGCCTAGAGCCTCCTGGGAGGTAACCCTAACCTTAACGCTACTTCTAACCGGGTCCCTCCACCGAAACCTAAGCCTGCCTCGTTCCCTAATCCTGCATTTGAGCCGCGTTCTGGCATGGGACCTCACTACAGCCCTCGAGGGAGATCACGAGACCGGAGTCGCTTCGGCCCTGGCGTCGTCCCTGGACCGAACCCTAACCCTAGTTTAGGCTCTCTCCTCATGGGGACCCAATTCCAAGGTCGGACAGCATCACGCGCTTGGGGTCCAGAAGCGGTGCAGGCTAACTCGCCAAGGAACCTGGAAGCTCACCATGTCGTTTCCCAGACCCGGCTGCAGCTCCCGAGGGTATTCCGGAGGCCTCCTCGACCAGGGGCTTATCGATGTGTGTGGCCTTGACAGCAAAAATGGGACCCTGACAGGCACCGTCCCGTGTGCCCTCAACTCAGCCCTTCGGGGAGACCACTGCCCTGCTGTGAGTTCGGCGCCTGGAACCTCCTGGGACCTAACCCTAACCCTAACCCTACCCGAACCGTTTCCCTCCACAGAAACCTAAGCCTGCCTCATTCCCATATCCTGCATTTGAGCCGCCTTCTGGCATGGCCCCTCACTTCAGCCCTCGAGGGAGATCACGAGACCAGAGTCGCTTCGGCCCTGGCGTCGTCCCTGGACCGAACCCTAACCCTAGCTATGGCTCTCTCCTCATGGGGACCCAATTCCAAGGTCGGACAGCATCACGCGCATAGGGAACACAAGCGGTGCAGGCTGACTCGGCAAGGAACCTGGAAGCTCACCATGTCGTTTCCCAGGCCCGGCTGCAGCTCCCGAGAGGATTTCGGAGGCCTCCGCGACCAAAGGCTTATCGAGGTGTGTGGTCTTGTCAGCCAAAGAGGGACCTGACCGGCACCGTCTCTTGTGCCCTCAACTCACCCCTTCGGGGAGACCACTGCCCTTCTGTGAGTTCAGCGCCTGGAACCTCCTGGGACCTAACCCTAACCCTAACCCAACCCCGAACCAGGACCCTCCACCGAAACCTAAGCCTGCCTCGACACCTAATCCTGCATTTGAGCCGCCTCCTGGCATGGGCCCTCACTTCAGCCCTCGAGGGAGATCACGAGACCGGAGTCGCTTCGGCCCTGGCGACGTCCCTGGACCGAACACTAACCCTAGCTAAGGCTCTCTCCTCATGGGGACCCAATTCCAAGGTCGGACAGCATCACGCGCCTGGGGTCCAGAAGCGGTGCAGGCTGACTCGGCATGGAACTTGGAATCTCACCATGTCGTTTCCCAGGCCCGGCTGCAGCTCCAGAGAGGATTCCGGAGGCCTCCTCGACCAGGGGCTTATCGACGTGTGTGGCCTTGACAGCCAGGGAGGGACCCTGACGGGCACCGTCCCGTGTGCCCTCAACTCAGCCCTTCGGGGAGACCACTGCCCTGCTGTGAGTTCGGCGCCTGGAACCTCCTGGGACCTAACCCTAACCCTAACCCTACCCGAACCGTTACCCTCCACTGAAACCTAAGCCTGCCTCGATCCCTAATCCTGCATTTGAGCCGCCTTCTGGCATGGGCCCACACTTCAGCCCTCGAGGGAGATCACGAGAGCGGAGTCGCTTCGGCCCTGGCATCGTCCCTGGACTGAACCCTAACCCTAGCTAAGGCTCTCTCCTCATGGGGACCCAATTCCAAGGTCAGACAGCATCACGTGCATAGGGAACAGAAGCGGTGCAGGCTGACTCGGCAAGGAACCTGGAAGCTCACTATGTCGTTTCCCAGGCCCGGCTGCAGCTCCCGAGAGGATTCCTGGAGGCCTCCTCGACCAGGGTCTTATCGACGTGTGTGGCCTTGACAGCCAGGGAGGGACCCTGACCGGCACCGTCCCTTGTGCCCTCAACACAGCCCTTCGGGGAGACCACTGCCCTGCTGTGGGTTCGGCGCCTGGAGACTCAAGGTACCCAACCATAACCCTAACCCTACCCCGAACCGTTACCCTCCACCGAAACCTAAGCCTGCCTCGATCCCTAATCCTGCATTTGAGCCGCCTTCTGGCATGGGCCCTCACTTCAGCCCTCGAGGGAGATCACGAGACCGGAGTCGCTTCGGCCCTGGCGACGTCCCTGGACCGAACCCTAACCCTAGCTAAGGCTCTCTCCTCATGGGGACCCAATTCCAAGGTCGGACAGCATCACATCACGCGCCTTGGGTCCAGAAGCGGTGCAGGCTGACTCGGCAAGGAACCTGGAAGCACACCATGTCGTTTCCCAGGCCCGGCTGCAGCTCCCGAGAGGATTCCGGAGGCCTCCTCGACCAGGGGCTTATCGACGTGTGTGGCCTTGGCAGCCAAAGAGGGACCCTGACCCGCACCGTCCCTTGTGCCCTCAACTCAGCCCTTCGGGGAGACCACTGCCCTGCTGTGAGTTCGGCGCCTGGAACCTCCTGGGACCTAACCCTAACCCTAACCCTACCCCGAACCGGGACCCTCCACCGAAACCTAAGCCTGCCTCGACAACTAATCCTGCATTTGAGCCGCCTTCTGGCATGGGCCCTCACTTCAGCCCTCGAGGGAGATCACGAGACCGGAGTCGCTTCGGCCCTGGCGTCGTCCCTGGACCGAACCCTAACCCTAGCTAAGGCTCTCTCCTCATGGGGACCCAATTCCAAGGTCGGACAGCATCACGCGCCTGGGGTCCAGAAGCGGTGCAGGCTGACTCGGCATGGAACCTGGAAGCTCACCATGTCGTTTCCCAGGCCCGGCTGCAGCTCCTTGAGAGGATTCCGGAGGCCTCCTCGACCAGGGGCGGATCGACGTGTGTGGCCTTGGCAGCCAAAGAGGGATTCTGACCGACACCGTCCCTTGTGCCCTCAACTCAGCCCTTCGGGGAGACCACTGCCCTGCTGTGAGTTCGGCGCCTGGAACCTCCTGGGACCTAACCCTAACCCTAACCCTACCCCGAACCGTTACCCTCCACCAAAACCTAAGCCTGCCTCGATCCCTAATCCTGCATTTGAGCCGCCTTCTGGCATGGGCCCTCACTTCAGCCCTCGAGGGAGATCACGAGACCGGAGTCGCTTCGGCCCTGGCCATGTCCCTGGACCGAACCCTAACCCTAGCTAAGGCTCTCTCCTCATGGGGACCCAATTCCAAGGTCTGACAGCATCACGTGCATAGGGAACAGAAGCGGTGCAGGCTGACTCGGCAAGGAACCTGGAAGCTCACCATGTCGTTTCCCAGGCCCGGCTGCAGCTGCCCGAGAGGATTCCGGAGGCCTCCTCGACCAGGGGCTTATCGACGTGTGTGGCCTTGGCAGCCAAAGAGGGATCCTGACCGGCACCGTCCCTTGTGCCCTCAACTCAGCCCTTCGGGGAGACCACTGCCCTGCTGTGAGTTCGGCGCCTGGAACCTCCTGGGAGGTAACCCTAACCCTAACCCTACCCCGAACCGGGTCCCTCCACCGAAACCTAAGCCTGCCTCGTTCCCTAATCCTGCATTTGAGCCGCGTTCTGGCATGGGCCCTCACTTCAGCCCTCGAGGGAGATCACGAGACCGGAGTCGCTTCGGCCCTGGCGTCGTCCCTGGACCGAACCCTAACCCTAGCTAAGGCTCTCTCCTCATGGGGACCCAATTCCAAGGTCGGACAGCATCACGCGCATAGGGTCCAGAAGCGGTGCAGGCTGACTCGGCAAGGAACCTGGAAGCTCACCATGTCGTTTCCCAGACCCGGCTGCAGCTCCCGAGAGGATTCCGGAGGCCTCCTCGACCAGGGGCTTATCGACGTGTGTGGCCTTGGCAGCCAAAGAGGGACCCTGACCGGCACCGTCCTTTGTGCCCTCAACTCAGACCTTCGGGGAGACCACTGCCCTGCTGTGAGTTCAGCGCCTGGAACCTCCTGGGACCTAACCCTAACCCTAACCCTACCCCGAACCAGGACCCTCCACCGAAACCTAAGCCTGCCTCGACACCTAATCCTGCATTTGAGCCGCCTCCTGGCATGGGCCCTCACTTCAGCCCTCGAGGGAGATCACGAGACCGGAGTCGCTTCGGCCCTGGCGACGTCCCTGGACCGAACCCTAACCCTAGCTAAGGCTCTCTCCTCATGGGGACCCAATTCCAAGGTCGGACAGCATCACGCGCCTGGGGTCCAGAAGCGGTGCAGGCTGACTCGGCATGGAACTTGGAATCTCACCATGTCGTTTCCCAGGCCCGGCTGCAGCTCCCGAGAGGATTCCGGAGGCCTCCTCGACCAGGGGCTTATCGACGTGTGTGGCCTTGACAGCCAAAGAGGGACCCTGACCGGCACCGTCCCGTGTGCCCTCAACTCAGCCCTTCGGGGAGACCACTGCCCTGCTGTGAGTTCGGCGCCTGGAACCTCCTGGGACCTAACCCTAACCCTAACCCTACCCGAACCGTTTCCCTCCACAGAAACCTAAGCCTGCCTCATTCCCATATCCTGCATTTGAGCCGCCTTCTGGCATGGGCCCTCACTTCAGCCCTCGAGGGAGATCACGAGACCAGAGTCGCTTCGGCCCTGGCGTCGTCCCTGGACCGAACCCTAACCCTAGCTAAGGCTCTCTCCTCATGGGGACCCAATTCCAAGGTCGGACAGCATCACGCGCATAGGGAACACAAGCGGTGCAGGCTGACTCGGCAAGGAACCTGGAAGCTCACCATGTCGTTTCCCAGGCCCGGCTGCAGCTCCCGAGAGGATTTCGGAGGCCTCCGCGACCAAAGGCTTATCGAGGTGTGTGGTCTTGTCAGCCAAAGAGGGACCTGACCGGCACCGTCTCTTGTGCCCTCAACTCACCCCTTCGGGGAGACCACTGCCCTGCTGTGAGTTCAGCGCCTGGAACCTCCTGGGACCTAACCCTAACCCTAACCCAACCCCGAACCAGGACCCTCCACCGAAACCTAAGCCTGCCTCGACACCTAATCCTGCATTTGAGCCGCCTCCTGGCATGGGCCCTCACTTCAGCCCTCGAGGGAGATCACGAGACCGGAGTCGCTTCGGCCCTGGCGACGTCCCTGGACCGAACCCTAACCCTAGCTAAGGCTCTCTCCTCATGGGGACCCAATTCCAAGGTCGGACAGCATCACGCGCCTGGGGTCCAGAAGCGGTGCAGGCTGACTCGGCATGGAACTTGGAATCTCACCATGTCGTTTCCCAGGCCCGGCTGCAGCTCCCGAGAGGATTCCGGAGGCCTCCTCGACCAGGGGCTTATCGACGTGTGTGGCCTTGGCAGCCAAATAGGGACCCTGACCGGCACCGTCCCATGTGCCCTCAACTCACCCCTTCGGGGAGACCACTGCCCTTCTGTGAGTTCAGCGCCTGGAACCTCCTGGGAACTAACCCTAACCCTAACCCTACCCCGAACCAGGACCCTCCACCGAAACCTAAGCCTGCCTCGACAACTAATCCTGCATTTGAGCCGCCTCCTGGCATGGGCCCTCACTTCAGCCCTCGAGGGAGATCACGAGACCGGAGTCGCTTCGGCCCTGGCGACGTCCCTGGACCGAACCCTAACCCTAGCTAAGGCTCTCTCCTCATGGGGACCCAATTCCAAGGTCGGACAGCATCACGCGCCTGGGGTCCAGAAGCGGTGCAGGCTGACTCGGCATGGAACTTGGAATCTCACCATGTCGTTTCCCAGGCCCGGCTGCAGCTCCCGAGAGGATTCCGGAGGCCTCCTCGACCAGGGGCTTATCGACGTGTGTGGCCTTGGCAGCCAAAGAGGGACCCTGACCGGCACCGTCCTTTGTGCCCTCAACTCAGCCCTTCGGGGAGACCACTGCCCTGCTGTGGGTTCGGCGCCTGGAACCTCCTGGGACCTAACCCTAACCCTAACCCTACCCCGAACCGTTACCCTCCACTGAAACCTAAGCCTGCCTCGATCCCTAATCCTGCATTTGAGCCGCCTTCTGGCATGGGCCCACACTTCAGCCCTCGAGGGAGATCACGAGAGCGGAGTCGCTTCGGCCCTGGCATCGTCCCTGGACTGAACCCTAACCCTAGCTAAGGCTCTCTCCTCATGGGGACCCAATTCCAAGGTCAGACAGCATCACGTGCATAGGGAACAGAAGCGGTGCAGGCTGACTCGGCAAGGAACCTGGAAGCTCACTATGTCGTTTCCCAGGCCCGGCTGCAGCTCCCGAGAGGATTCCTGGAGGCCTCCTCGACCAGGGTCTTATCGACGTGTGTGGCCTTGACAGCCAGGGAGGGACCCTGACCGGCACCGTCCCTTGTGCCCTCAACTCAGCCCTTCGGGGAGACCACTGCCCTGCTGTGGGTTCGGCGCCTGGAACCTCCTGGGACCTAACCCTAACCCTAACCCTACCCCGAACCGGGACCCTCCACCGAAACCTAAGCCTGCCTCGATCCCTTATCCTGCATTTGAGCCGCTTCTGGCATGGGCCCTCACTTCAGCCCTCGAGGGAGATCACGAGACCGGAGTCGCTTCGGCCCTGGCGTCGTCCCTGGACCGAACCCTAACCCTAGCTAAGGCTCTCTCCTCATGGGGACCCAATTCCAAGGTCGGACAGCATCACGCGCATAGGGAACAGAAGCGGTGCAGGCTGACTCGGCAAGGAACCTGGAAGCTCACCATGTCGTTTCCCAGGCCCGGCTGCAGCTCCCGAGAGGATTCCGGAGGCCTCCTCGACCAGGGGCTTATCGACGTGTGTGGCCTTGGCAGCCAAAGAGGGATCCTGACCGACACCGTCCCTTGTGCCCTCAACTCAGCCCTTCGGGGAGACCACTGCCCTGCTGTGAGTTCAGCGCCTGGAACCTCCTGGGACCTAACCCTAACCCTAACCCTACCCCGAACCAGGACCCTCCACCGAAACCTAAGCCTGCCTCGACACCTAATCCTGCATTTGAGCCGCCTCCTGGCATGGGCCCTCACTTCAGCCCTCGAGGGAGATCACGAGACCGGAGTCGCTTCGGCCCTGGCGACGTCCCTGGACCGAACCCTAACCCTAGCTAAGGCTCTCTCCTCATGGGGACCCAATTCCAAGGTCGGACAGCATCACGCGCCTGGGGTCCAGAAGCGGTGCAGGCTGACTCGGCATGGAACTTGGAATCTCACCATGTCGTTTCCCAGGCCCGGCTGCAGCTCCCGAGAGGATTCCGGAGGCCTCCTCGACCAGGGGCTTATCGACGTGTGTGGCCTTGGCAGCCAAAGAGGGACCCTGACCGGCACCGTCCCTTGTGCCCTCAACTCAGCCCTTCGGGGAGACCACTGCCCTGCTGTGAGTTCGGCGCCTGGAACCTCCTGGGACCTAACCCTAACCCTAACCCTACCCCGAACCGTTACCCTCCACCAAAACCTAAGCCTGCCTCGATCCCTAATCCTGCATTTGAGCCGCCTTCTGGCATGGGCCCACACTTCAGCCCTCGAGGGAGATCACGAGACCGGAGTCGCTTCGGCCCTGGCATCGTCCCTGGACCGAACCCTAACCCTAGCTAAGGCTCTCTCCTCATGGGGACCCAATTCCAAGGTCGGACAGCATCACGTGCATAGGGAACAGAAGCGGTGCAGGCTGACTCGGCAAGGAACCTGGAAGCTCACCATGTCGTTTCCCAGGCCCGGCTGCAGCTCCCGAGAGGATTCCTGGAGGCCTCCTCGACCAGGGGCTTATCGACGTGTGTGGCCTTGGCAGCCAAAGAGGGACCCTGACCGGCACCGTCCCTTGTGCCCTCAACTCAGCCCTTCGGGGAGACCACTGCCCTGCTGTGGGTTCGGCGCCTGGAGACTCCTGGGACCCAACCCTAACCCTAACCCTACCCCGAACCGGGACCCTCCACCGAAACCTAAGCCTGCCTCGATCCCTAATCCTGCATTTGAGCCGCCTTCTGGCATGGGCCCTCACTTCAGCCCTCGAGGGAGATCACGAGACCGGAGTCGCTTCGGCCCTGGCGACGTCCCTGGACCGAACCCTAACCCTAGCTAAGGCTCTCTCCTCATGGGGACCCAATTCCAAGGTCGGACAGCATCACATCACGCGCCTTGGGTCCAGAAGCGGTGCAGGCTGACTCGGCAAGGAACCTGGAAGCTCACCATGTCGTTTCCCAGGCCCGGCTGCAGCTCCCGAGAGGATTCCGGAGGCCTCCTCGACCAGGGGCTTATCGACGTGTGTGGCCTTGGCAGCCAAAGAGGGACCCTGACCGGCACCGTCCCTTGTGCCCTCAACTCAGCCCTTCGGGGAGACCACTGCCCTGCTGTGGGTTCGGCGCCTGGAACCTCCTGGGACCTAACCCTAACCCTAACCCTACCCCGAACCAGGACCCTCCACCGAAACCTAAGCCTGCCTCGATCCCTAATCCTGCATTTGAGCCGCCTTCTGGCATGGGCCCTCACTTCAGCCCTCGAGGGAGATCACGAGACCGGAGTCGCTTCGGCCCTGGCGTCGTCCCTGGACCGAACCCTAACCCTAGCTAAGGCTCTCTCCTCATGGGGACCCAATTCCAAGGTCGGACAGCATCACGCGCCTGGGGTCCAGAAGCGGTGCAGGCTGACTCGGCAAGGAACCTGGAAGCTCACCATGTCGTTTCCCAGGCCCGGCTGCAGCTCCCGAGAGGATTCCGGAGGCCTCCTCGACCAGGGGCTTATCGACGTGTGTGGCCTTGGCAGCCAAAGAGGGATTCTGACCGGCACCGTCCCTTGTGCCCTCAACTCAGCCCTTCGGGGAGACCACTGCCCTGCTGTGAGTTCGGCGCCTGGAACCTCCTGGGACCTAACCCTAACCCTAACCCTACCCCGAACCGGGACCCTCCACCGAAACCTAAGCCTGCCTCGATCCCTAATCCTGCATTTGAGCCGCCTTCTGGCATGGGCCCTCACTTCAGCCCTCGAGGGAGATCACGAGACCGGAGTCGCTTCGGCCCTGGCGTCGTCCCTGGACCGAACCCTAACCCTAGCTAAGGCTCTCTCCTCATGGGGACCCAATTCCAAGGTCGGACAGCATCACGCGCCTGGGGTCCAGAAGCGGTGCAGGCTGACTCGGCAAGGAACTTGGAAGCTCACCATGTCGTTTCCCAGGCCCGGCTGCAGCTCCCGAGAGGATTCCGGAGGCCTCCTCGACCAGGGGCTTATCGACGTGTGTGGCCTTGGCAGCCAAAGAGGGACCCTGACCGGCACCGTCCCTTGTGCCCTCAACTCAGCCCTTCGGGGAGACCACTGCCCTGCTGTGAGTTCGGCGCCTGGAACCTCCTGGGACCTAACCCTAACCCTAACCCTACCCCGAACCAGGTCCCTCCACCGAAACCTAAGCCTGCCTCGATCCCTAATCCTGCATTTGAGCCGCCTTCTGGCATGGGCCCTCACTTCAGCCCTCGAGGGAGATCACGAGACCGGAGTCGCTTCGGCCCTGGCGTCGTCCCTGGACCGAACCCTAACCCTAGCTAAGGCTCTCTCCTCATGGGGACCCAATTCCAAGGTCGGACAGCATCACGCGCCTGGGGTCCAGAAGCGGTGCAGGCTGACTCGGCAAGGAACCTGGAAGCTCACCATGTCGTTTCCCAGGCCCGGCTGCAGCTCCCGAGAGGATTCCGGAGGCCTCCTCGACCAGGGGCTTATCGACGTGTGTGGCCTTGACAGCCAAAGAGGGACCCTGACCGGCACCGTCCCTTGTGCCCTCAACTCAGCCCTTCGGGGAGACCACTGCCCTGCTGTGGGTTCGGCGCCTGGAACCTCCTGGGACCTAACCCTAACCCTAACCCTACCCCGAACCGTTACCCTCCACCGAAACCTAAGCCTGCCTCGTTCCCTAATCCTGCATTTGAGCCGCCTTCTGGCATGGGCCCTCACTTCAGCCCTCGAGGGAGATCACGAGACCGGAGTCGCTTCGGCCCTGGCGTCGTCCCTGGACCGAACCCTAACCCTAGCTAAGGCTCTCTCCTCATGGGGACCCAATTCCAAGGTCGGACAGCATCACGCGCATAGGGAACAGAAGCGGTGCAGGCTGACTCGGCAAGGAACCTGGAAGCTCACCATGTCGTTTCCCAGGCCCGGCTGCAGCTCCCGAGAGGATTCCGGAGGCCTCCTCGACCAGGGGCTTATCGACGTGTGTGGCCTTGGCAGCCAAAGAGGGAACCTGACCGGCACCGTCCCTTGTGCCCTCAACTCAGCCCTTCGGGGAGACCACTGCCCTGCTGTGGGTTCGGCGCCTGGAACCTCCTGGGACCTAACCCTAACCCTAACCCTACCCCGAACCGTTACCCTCCACCGAAACCTAAGCCTGCCTCGACACCTAATCCTGCATTTGAGCCGCCTTCTGGCATGGGCCCTCACTTCAGCCCTCGAGGGAGATCACGAGACCGGAGTCGCTTCGGCCCTGGCGACGTCCCTGGACCGAACCCTAACCCTAGCTAAGGCTCTCTCCTCATGGGGACCCAATTCCAAGGTCTGACAGCATCACGTGCCTGGGGTCCAGAAGCGGTGCAGGCTGACTCGGCATAGGAACCTGGAAGCTCACCATGTCGTTTCCCAGGCCCGGCTGCAGCTCCTGAGAGGATTCCGGAGGCCTCCTCGACCAGGGGCTTATCGACGTGTGTGGCCTTGGCAGCCAAAGTGGGATCCTGACCGGCACCGTCCCTTGTGCCCTCAACTCAGCCCTTCGGGGAGACCACTGCCCTGCTGTGGGTTCGGCGCCTGGAACCTCTTGGGACCTAACCCTAACCCTAACCCTACCCCGAAACGGGACCCTCCACCGAAACCTAAGCCTGCCTCGATCCATAATCCTGCATTTGAGCCGCCTTCTGGCATGGACCCTCACTTCAGCCCTGGAGGGAGATCACGAGACCAGAGTCGCTTCGGTCCTGGCGACGTCCCTGGACCGAACCCTAACCCTAACTAAGGCTCTCTCCTCATGGGGACCCAATTCCAAGGTCTTACAGCATCACGCACCTGGGGTCCAGAAGCGGTGCAGGCTGACTCAGCAAGGAACCTGGAAGCTCACCATGTCGTTTCCCAGGCCCGGCTGCAGCTTGCGAGAGGATTCTGGAGGCCTCCTCGACCAGGGGTTTATCGACGTGTGTGGCCTTGGCAGCCAAAGAGGGATACTGACTGGCACCTTCCCTTGTGCCCTCAAATCAGCCCTTCGGGGAGACCACTGCCCTGCTGTGGGTTCGGCGCCTGGAGCCTCCAGGTTCCCATCTCTAACCCTAACCATACCCCGATCCGGGACCCTCCACCGAAACCTAAGCCTGCCTCGTTCTCTAATCCTGCATTTTAGCCGCCTTCTGGCATGGTCCCTCACTTCAGCTTTCGAGGGAGATCACGAGACCGGAGTCGCTTTAGCCCTAATGACGTCCCTGGACCGAACCCTAACCCTACTTAGGCTCTCTCCCCAAGGGCACCCAATTACAACGTCTGACAATACAAGGCGCCTGGGGTCCAGAAGCTGTGCAGCCAAAGAGGGATCCTGACCAGCACCATCCCTTGTGCCCTCAACTCAGCCCTTCGGGGAGACCACTTATTTGCTGTGGGTTCCGTGCATGGAGCCTCCTGGGACGTAACCCTAACATTAATGCTACTTCTAACCGGGTCCCTCCACAGTAATCTAAGCATGCCTCGAACCCTAACCCTGCACTTGAGCCGCCTTCTGGCATGGGCCCTCAATTATTCCTGAGGGAGGTCACGAGCCTGGAGTCGCTATGGACCTGGCGATGTCCCTTTACCGAAATCTACCCCTAGCTAAACTCTGTCCCCATGGGGACCCAATCCCTACGTCTCACAACACCATATGCCTTGGGTCCTTATGGGTTGCATGGTCACCTGGTATGGTATCTGGAAATTCACCATATCGTTTCCCATGCCTGTTGCAGCTGCCAGAGAGAATTCCTGTGTCTTCCCCGGCCAGGCGCTCATAGAGTCTGACCCTGCCCGGAACTCTCCCTTGTTCCCTGAACTCAGTCCTTCGGAGAGACCGCTGAAGTGTTCTGGCTTCAGCACCTGGGGCCTCCTGGGACGTAACCCCAACCGTACCCTTAACGAGACCCTCCTCCTAATCTTCAGCCGGACTTGAACCCTATCCCTTCATCTTAACCTCACCTTCACATGAGCCCTCACTTCATCTCTCGAGGGAGATCTCGAGACAGGAGTCACTTCGATCCTGGCTACGTCCCTGGTGCAAACACTAACCGTAGCTAAGGCTCTCACCCCTTGTGGACCCAATCGCATGGTCTGGCAACACCACGTGCCTGAGGTTCCAGAAGTGGGGCAGTGTCCCTCAGCATGGTGCCTGGAACCTCACAATGTCATTCTGCAGGCCCGGCTGCAGTTGTCTGAGAGAATTCCTGAGGCCTACCCGACCAGTGGCCCATAGAGTTGCATGGCCAGGAAGCCAAAGACTGAACCTTACCAGCCCTCTCCCCTGTGCCCTCTACTTAGCCCATTCGGGTGACCACTGCCCTGCTGTGGGCTCAGTACCTGGGGCCTCTTGGGTCCTAACCCAATCCCTACCCCTAACGGAAACCTCAACCGAATCCTAACCTGATCTTGAAACCTAATCAAACAATTGACCCCCACTGTCTCCTGGTCCCTTACTTCATTCTTCTAGCGAGATCACGAGACTGGAGTTGCTTTGGCCCTGGCAACGTCCTGGACCCAACCCTAACCCTAGCTCAGACTCTCTCCCAATGGGGATGTAAGCAACAAACCATAAATCGTCTATGAGAAAAATTGAAGAAACCCAAAGAAATGGAAAACATTCCATGCTCACGTATTAGAAGAACAAACATTTGGGGTGTCTGGGTGGCACAGTCGGTTAAGCGTCCGACTTCTACCAGGTCACGATCTCGCGATCCGTATTATCGAGCCCCATGTCTGGCTTTGGGCTGATGGCTCAGAGCCTGGAGCCTGTTTCCTATTCTGTGTCTCCCTCTCTCTCTGCCAATCCCCCGTTCATGCTCTGTCTCTGTCTGTCCCCCAAAAATAAATAAACGTTGAAAAAAAAAAAGAAGAACAAACATTGTTAAGATGTCAATACTACCAAAGCAATCGACACACTCAATGCAATCCCTATCAAAAAACACGAGCTTTCTCCACAGAGCTAGAACAAACAACCCTAAAATGTGTAAGGATCCAGAAAATATACCAAAAACTAAAGTCATGTTGAAAGAGAAAACAAAGGTGGAAACATGACTATTTTGGATTTATGGTGTATTAGAAAGCTGCATTCATCAAGACAGTATATACAGGCACAGAAACGGAGACAGACGTCAATGGAACAGAATATGGAACCCAGAAATATACCCTCAAACATAATATGAATAATCTTTGTTAACACAGAAATAATATCCAATGGAATAAGAGTCTCTTCAGCAAATGGTACTCGGAATACTGGACAGTGAGAATGATGAATCTGGACACTGTTCTTAAACGACACACACACACACACACACACACACACACACACCTCAAAATGGATGAATTATCTAAATGTAAGTCAGGAACCATCAACATCCTAGAGGAGATAACAGGCAATGTACCTCCTTGATCCTGGCCGCAGCAACTTCTCGCTTGTCATGTCTCCAGAAACAAGGGCAATAAAAACCACAATGAACTATTGGGTCCTGAAGATAAAAAGCTTCTGCACAGCAGGTGAAAAAATCAGCTAAACTAAAAGGCAACTGAATGAAATGGGAGAAGATATTTGCAGGTGACATATCAGTTATAGGGTTAGTATCCAAAATCTATAAAAACTGATCACACTCAACACCCAGAAACCAAATAATCCAGTGAAGAAATGGGCAAAAGACATGAAGAGACACCTTAAGAAAGATGACATCCAGATCGGTCACACATGAAAAGATGCTCAATCTCACTGGTCATCACTGAAATACAAATGAAACCCACAATGAGATATCCCCTCACACCTATCAGAATGGATAAAATTAACATCTCCTGAAATGACAGATGTTGGCAAGGATGCAGGGAAAGGGAACCCTTTTGCAATGCTGGTGCGAATGCAAAGTGGTGTAGCCATTCTGGACAATAGTATGGAGATTCGTCACAAAAACAAAAAATAGAACTACACTAGGACCCAGCAATTGCACCACTACGTATTTATCCAAAAGATACACTAACGCTGACTCGAAGTGGCACGTGTACTCCAATATTTATAGCAGCATTCTCAACAATAGCTAAGGTTATGCAAAGAGCCCAAATGACCACTGACAGATGAATGGATAAAGAAGATATGGTATATGCATACAATGGACTATCACTCGGCGACCAAAAAGAATGAAATCTCGCTCTTTGCATCAACGTGGATGGAACCAGACTTTCTTAAGCTAAGCAAAATATGTCAGAGAACGACACACATCCTATGATTTCTCTCATCTGTCGAATTTAATAAAACTGATGAACATAGTGCAAGGAAAGCAAAAATAAGATACATACAGAGAGGGAGTCAAATGATAAGAGACTGTTAAATAGAGGGAAGAACCTCAGGGTTCCTGGAGGGTTACTGAATAGGGGTATGGGCTAAACGGGTGACGGGCATTAGGGGTGGACCTTGGGATGAGTATTGGGTATATTTTGTACTTGATGGATCACTAAATTCTACTGCTGAAACTGTATTCCTCTAGAAGGTAACTAACTTGGGCTTCAATTTTAAAAAGAAGAAATATTAAAAATAAGTAAAGAAATGTACCACCAGTCAAAAGAAAAGAATATTTAAGTCGGGCTCTTGAGTGGAAAGGAAAGACTAAAAGTGTTACAGACAAGAAAGGATCAGAGAAAACATCAAGAAACAATGACAAATCAACTAGTAGAATGGGACTAAATATATACCTAGCAATAATCACTCTGACTATAAATGGACTAAATGCTCCAATCCAAAGACATTGGATAGGGCGTCAGAATGGACAAAACAAACAAACAAACAAGCAAACAAAAAACAATGTCTATCTAGATGCTGCCTACAAAGCCTTATTTGGACTTAAGTCTCCTGCAGATTTCTTATTTTTTTTTTAATTTTTTTAATGTTTATTTACTTTTGAGACAGAGAGAGACCGAGCATGAACGGGGGAGGGTCAGAGAGAGGGAGACACAGAATCTGAATCAGGCTCCAGGCTCTGAGCTGTCAGCACAGAGCCCGACGCGGGGCTCGACCTCACGGACCACGAGATCATGACCTGAGCCGAAGTCGGCCCCTTAACCGACTGAGCCACCCAGGCGCCCCAAGTCTCCTGCAGATTTGAAGTGAGGGAATGAAGAAATATTTATCATGCCAATAATGTCAAAAGAAAGCCAGTAGCCATACTTATATCAGGCAAAATAAACTTTAAAACCGAGACTCTATTTTGGTACCCTTTGGGTAAATACCTAATAGTGACATTGCATGCACCCAGTATTTATAGCAGAATTATCAACAGTAGCCCAACTATGGAGAAAGCCCAAGTATCCATCAACTGAGGAAGGTGTAAAGAAGTTGTGGTGTGTGTATGTATACGTATGTATATGCATATGGACATACGTGTATGTTCATATATACATACATATGTATATACAATGAAATATAACTCAGCTTCAAGAAGAATGAAATCTTGCCATTTGCAACGATGTGGATGGAGCTCGAATGTATTATGCTACGTGAAATACGTCAATCAGAGAAAGACACATATATGATTTCACTCATGTGGAAGTAAAGAAACAAAACACATGAAAACTAAGGAAGGAGGGGCGCCTGGGTGGCGCAGTCGGTTAAGCGTCCGACTTCAGCCAGGTCACGATCTCGCGGTCCGTGAGTTCGAGCCCCGCGTCGGGCTCTGGGCTGATGGCTCGGAGCCTGGAGACTGTTTCTGATTCTGTGTCTCCCTCTCTCTCTGCCCCTGCCCCGTTCGTGCTCGGTCTCTCTCTGTCCCAAAAATAGATAAAAAAATAAAAAATTAAAAAAAAAAAAAAAGAAAAAGAAAACTAAGGAAGGAGCCAGGAAAAGAGAAGCGTGGTAACAAACCACACGAGTCTCTTAATGTTAGAGAAAACAAAAGTGAAAGTTGATGGAGGGAGATGGGTCAGCGCTGGGCTAGATGGAGGACGAGTATTAAGGAGAGCACTTGTTGTGATGAGCACTGGGTGTTGTATGTAAAGGATGAATCACCGAATTCTACTCCTAAACCCGAGAATGCACTGTATGTCAACTAAGACTTAAATTAAAATACATACATACATACATACATACATAAAGCTATAACAAGAGATGAAGACAGACACGATCTCATACTAAAGGGGACAGCCAAACAAGAAGATCCAATGATTGTAAATTTCGATGCACCCAACATGCGATCACCAAGTATACAAAACATTTAGCAACAACCGTAAAGGAACTCACTTATAATATGATGATGATAGTAGAGAACTTTAACACATCACTCACATCAATGGACAGAACCTATAAACAG